>NW_008618367.1:4313-46011 GCF_000691845.1 Merops nubicus
CTCTCTGCAGAGCTGACTTCTAGAAGAACCACATCTTCTGACCTTCATGGGGGCTCTACCTAAGCAGTAACAGGGTGGGGAAGTGAGAAACCCAAGGCGTTCTGCACTCGCAGCAATGAAAGGATCTCGTTTGAGAAGGACAATTCTGGAGATTCACAGACAGACTCTTGAAGATACCTTTATTTAAAAAAGAGTGGAAGAACACAGGCAGTATTTCCTGCAGTTCAAAGAATCCAGGATCCCAGGAGATGGAGAGATGTGCAAGGAGAGCTAGCTAGAAAGGCATCTGAAAATAAAAGCTATTAGAAAATAATAGAGAAACTTCAAACGGCAGCAATGGGGGAGAACTAAGAGCAGCAAGAATTTGTTCACCACCCAGCCCTGCAGGTAAATGACTCTTTTCAGGATGTTTCTGGCTAACAGGCTGATCTTGGAAATATCTTTTTTACCTTCTCTGTGCCTCTTTCTGGGAACATGGCTATGAGACATAACCCTGCTAGAAAGTACAGGTAGGTCTGGGCCTTTGGGCCTAGTTTAGGAGCAAAATGCAAACTTTTTGTCCAAGATACGAGTAGGTCCCAGATCCAGGAAGAAGCAAGAGGATAGCTAAGGCGTGTTCCTAAATCTGACAGCTGCTTCCAAACTCTCCATTAGCAGCTTGGTGAGTTTCCAGGCAGAGGAGGTTCTCCATGGCGAGGGCGCTGAGGAAACACGGCTGTGTGGAAGGTGTGCTGCTGTCACCACAGTCCCAAGTGGCACGATGCAGCTGAGACAGGATTTGTGCCTGCTGCCCAGTGAGCCTGAACCACTGCCACGCTGCCAAGAACTGACAGTCCTGGGTTTTGGGGGGTGGTTCTCTCCTCTCAGTTTAATAAGCAAAAGCTGCATGAGAAAGTCATCTTCTTTCTAAACACACGGAGCTATCATTATTATGTGCAACTCTGAATCATTTGTTGTGACTTTAATTATAAAAGAAAGAGGGAAAAAAATCACCTCTTAGTTTTACATATACAGTAAGAAAAAGCCAGCAAAAGGGATGAAGAGGAAATTGTTTTTTCCTTGTGGCCTAACATGCAAAAGCTGAACTCTGATTGACTTCTGCAATTAAGACCAGAGAATGAAAAAGTGTGGTGGCCTTCCCTTCTCAGCAGTGTCAGCCTCTTCCATGGAAGAGCAGGTCTCCCCACCTTTGGAAGGGGTTTGGTCCAAACCCAATCGCTCATTTACAAAACTTGTAACTGCATCCACAGCTTGGGTCCATTTTCAGATTCATGCTTGGTGCCAACATGTTTTGTTCTGAGTTACTTCTTTATAGCAGCGCTCCACAGAGGACTTGGGATAGGAAACATGGTCACTGAGGATGAAGTGACACAAAAAGGCTCTTCTTGGTAAAATTTATTCAGATTTCACAAATTCCAGCAAGAGACTGGACCCTTCAGAAAACTCAGCTTTCAAATGTTCAGAACCTTGTGGTTTTGTATCAAAGAACTTGGTAGAGTGAAGTAATTCTGATGCCTCCTAACATGACTTTGATACTATTTCACATAATAAAAACCACATGCTTCAAACTACACCAGTAGCTTGTTCAATGGTCAGTTTTCTCAGCACAGCCAGTGCTGACCAGGTGAATATTCTGAACCCTTGTATTAAACTGCCTGTTGGGCTTAATTTGCATTAACTGTAACTGCTTAAAGATGAGTTTATTGTCTGGAACTACAGAAGGACGTGGTATTTCATTGAACTAGGAAGGAAGGAATACCCATAAAAAATAAACAACCTTGTTTCTTCCCACATTCTTGTTTTCATTGTGGACTTTTACAAAGATGAGTACTGTGAACTGCAGCTTAAAATGAAGCCAGAACCATGGGGCTGCGTACTAGATGTCCAATGTGTCAGCTTCTTTTGAATCCAGCTACAAGCAACCAGAGTCAGAATCTGTTCTGCTCCCTGCTCATGAATCCTTTTGCTTTAATGCTTTCAGATCTACAAGGTTTCGCTTTTAAAACAGCTCCTAGGAAGAAAAAAAGATGTCACAGAAATCAAATATTGGAGCCAGATGCAGCGACAAACAACAGAGAGACTCAAAAACCCCAGTAAAGGTCACTTTAAATGCCATTATATCTGCTGGTAAAGAACATACCAGACATGTGGAGCCAGATCCACAGCTGGTGAACTGACTTTGATGCAAGTGAGGCTATTTGCACGGTGTCGTTTTATGTTTAGCAGGATCTGTTCAAGAGGACAAGCCTGAGGCTCCAGGCTGTCTTTGACATACCATTTCATGCTACAGACAGCTGGCTATCATGTGTTTCGTTGGCTTCTGGTTTGAACCCTGCCCCCGTGGTGAAGCAGAGTGGCTGCACAGCAAGGAGGGAATGACTCAGAACCCAACAGAACCAAGTGCTGGTTGGTTCTCTGGCCAGGGGAGAGTTCTACGTGCCAGCGGCTCAGGCGTGTGGCACGTGGCAGCTAACTCTGACAGAGTGAAGGCACTTGGCCTTGGACCCTGGGATTTAGAAAACAGCCTTTCCCTTGAAAGGGTGGATGCCCAAACAAAAGACCTCCAGTCCCAAGTCTGCTCTCCACATCAAAGGGCATGGTTCTAAATCTAAAGCAAGCAAGAGTGCTTGGAAGAACTGATTGTGACCGAACATGCCATTTTTAAAACAGCAATATAACACATTTGCCAAAGTATTTTTTTCACTGAAACCATGCCTGTCATAGCCTCTTCTGCCAAGAAAATCTGTGTGTGCAGCTGTGCCACCAGTGACTCAGAGATTCCCTGGTGCTGAGTCTCCAGACTTGTCCCATCAGGGGCACAGTGGCAGCACAGGCAAGTAGGGGAGATCAGCTCAAGAGGACAGGGAACCAGGACCAACACTTTCATCTGAGTTGGCTTCTGGAGTTATTTTGCTAGTATTAAAGAGAGTGACTACATCAGTGAATGCAAGGACAGATTGTGAGCTGTGACCCCATAGATGGAATGTGGCAGTGGAAAAAGGGCAACAGAAATGCTCTTTCTCTGCAGGCCCCTGCATCGATCAGCAGGTGACTGCAACAAGCAGGATACAAAACCTGTGTAATCCTCATGCTGCTATTCCTGGTCTGGCATTTTATGGCTCTTCCAAGTGGACTGAGCTCACAGACTGCTATTACCCAGTTTAGGGTCTGACAACAGGAGAAATGGTGCAGACAAAGTGCTTCCCTGTGGGGATTGGTAAAAAGGTGGCTAGTCGAGGGCCTGCGGGTGGAAATCAATCAAGAAATAAAACAAGCCAAGGGTCCATTTCATCTCTTGAAATATGGCTTCAAATCTTGAGTTCACAGCTGGTGAAAAAAAAGTAGGCTGGTTTTTGCTTAGATCTCTCTGTGTAACATCCACCATAGTCGAATGGTTCAGTGACAAAAGGATGCAACATAATGAAATACAAGCTCTCCACAACTGCACACATTCTAAACACTCCCCCCCAGTACATATATATGCACACACACATGTATGGACTCAACACAACACTCCCTCTCACAGAAAGGCAGCAAAATCTACCCACAATATTACACTGCAGTAATGATATCTTAATTGCCTGCTATTTCAAGACGCTGTCACTGGAAGGGATTTATATCCCAGTCACTGTGCCTGCCCATGCAATTAGTCTGTCTTTGTGCCAAATGATATTCACAGACAATGAATGGATAATTTGTATTAAAAAAAAAAAATCGTTCACAGGAATAAAATTAATCAATCTATGTAGATACATTACCCACAACAAAATAGAGAGCTCAAGATGGAGAAAGTTTAGTGCTGGAGTTCCCTGAATAAAAATTATCAGAAAATTTCAATTATTGACTCTGGAGTATCAAAATTTTCTGCTTATAAACCAAAAAGACCACTGCAATTTAATCAGCAAGTTAACAGCACAGATTAGTTTATGATGTGTGGAGTAACACAGTGAAGTTTATAGATTTAAAGTAACTCTGAAACAATAGAATCAAACCAAAAAATTAGATCACAACTGCAAAAATTTATCCTTCACAAGAGTTAACATCAATTGGTGGATTTCTCCAGGAAACTAAAAGAGGAAATTCCTCTAGAATGCCCTTCTCTAGATGGAAAAGCACTGCTGAGACACAAAGGAACCACAGGCACCTTCTGGTGGCTCTGCATCTGGGCTGGACCCAGAGGAGGCAAAGGCACAGTGAAGATACAGCCTCCTGCACCTTTCCAGAGCAGCACTCCAATGAAGCTGCTCAGCACGACTGAGGAGGAGACCCCACACTCTGACTGCTCCATACTGCACTGCACAGGCTATGGAAGAAATATTTTTGCATTCTTTTCAATACAAAATGCATCAGAACTGTCAAAAGCACTAGGTGCTTGTTCTCCCTAAAGAGAAGAACAGGTAATTTTCTGCTGGTTCAAACTGCAGGTTGCTGTTAATACCGTGGCCTCTGTCTGGCAGCACTTCCAGTCACTCAACTAGCAAAACCTCCTCTTTGATCCTGAGTCACCAGTTAGGGCAAGGCATTGAAAAGCAGTGCCTGGTCTTAGATGAAATCACTGCTAGGATTTTCATGATGAGAAGAAGGCTTCCCTCTTCTTCCCTCAACTCAACTCACTTCACAGTCCTTACACGACAGTCACACCAAACAGAGCTCTGGCTTCAGAAAAACACATCTTCTTGGCATCTCACCAACACTGTGCGCTGAGCTGACTTCCCAAAGCAGAAGAAAAATTCACAGCAACCTCCCTGATGGGTGCAGGAGCTAACAAATCCAGGCACCTTCAGCAAAGCAAAGAAAACAATAGCTATAATCGGAGCTTCTTCCCCAGAGCGACACGCTGGGTACCAGAGGTTGGTATCAGGTTGGCAGATGCCATTGGTTTGATCCTTCCTCAAATGCAAGATAGGTACAGAGATCCAGCAGGAAAACATGTCAGGATGAACATACCAGGACTTTCACAAAGCATCAGGGTTCAGATCCTGCCCTGGTGAAAGATGGAAGCACAGAGCCCATAAAATCTACCCAGGTCTCTGCTCCAGGACAGCCTGAGTTAGGAGCAGAGTGTGGGTTCCTGAGCTGCTACAACCAGCCAGTGATCCACTGGAATCCCAATTCCCTTACAGCAGGGAATCCTTTCAGAAATGTTCCCTGAATAAATGAGGTGATCCCATTGGAAACCTTCCAGTGCATGAGAAATCCTTTTGAACAGGGACCAATCTCTGATAATCTCCCACATGGTGAATAATGCTGCACTCCACAAACAGCTCTGAAGGGGTGGTTATGGTGAGTAAAGTGCTACTCACAGTGAGCAAAGGTGAGAGGAAATCTGTTTCTTTCTGGTTATCACAAAGAGGTGGCCTTCTACTATTGCAAACATGACTCTAGCAGCATGTAAGGAACTGACTCATGTTTTGGGTGTGTCTTATCTTTAGAATTGTTACACACAAAAAAAAAAAAAGGAAAAAAGTGGGTTTTTACTTTGTATACTGCATGGATTCACAGAATCACAGAGCAGTGGGAGTTGGAAGGACCTCTGGAGATCTGCAGATGCACACAACAGCTTTTAAAGGACAGTGAAGCAATTAACACCACCACTTTGCAGAACAGTAACATTTTTACACATATTGCTCTAAATGTATCTATTAGTAGCCTGCTACTACCTAGTACAAAACTAAAGCTTTGAATGAAATTAACTCCTGCAATAACCCCTGAATTTCTTACCAGCATGATAGCACTGATGTTTCCAGAAATAATGTGAAGCCAAAAACGAAGCTGAAGATTTTGCTTTTAACTTTCTAACACAAGGAAAAAAATCTCTCCCACTTCTGCATCTCTCACAGCTTCATTCTGAGCACTTCAGCTTTGTTTGCTCCAGAACAAGCACAACCAAAACCAACCCCAAAGACCAGCAGCTCATCAGGCAGATGCAGCCACCCCACAAGACTTCCATCTGGTAGGTACACAGCAATGAACAGCAGCTGATTTGCTTCCCAACCATACTCTTGCTTCAAAGAAGGTGATCTCTGCTCCACTCCACAACAGCTGCTAATACCCCCACAAAGCTAAAAGGACACTCAGCAGAGCACAGCCCATTTGTTGGGCTTTCTGAAGCTGTATCACTCACTCACTGCTGTCCTTCATCCCTGCATCTGGCAGGGAGGGCCAATTCACTATAGCTATGCACCTTTTTGATAAGCAGCTGCAAGAGAAAGCAAATTACCACTTAAGGCAACATTAATTATGCAGAAGTGAGAGACATGTGAGAAAATTATGCAAAATGGTGATTAACTCATGAATGTGCTATCCTGCCATCCCAGGCTGAAAGAGATCTCAGGCAGTCCTGCAGTGCATTTCTTTCCCATGCTCCTGTTCAAAGCAAGACTGAATGTATTCAGGTCACACCTGGCAGGTATTTCTCCAGGATGCTCTTAAAGACCTCCAGGAAGGAAAACTGCAGAGCTTTTCCTCCACAGCCTCTTCAAATAATCCATCATCTCTACAGTCACAGCTTCACCTGACTCAGTTATTTACAGTCACAACGAGAGTGCCACAGGCACTGGGCACTGAGAACCAACAATAGAATAAGGGAAGATACAATCCAAACAAAGGTCTCCAAGAACACAGTCTAGGACCTGATGCTATTCACTCTGAGCTTGGTGCCAAACCCCTCAGTAATCTCAGTGGAGCAGGTGGTACCTAGCACTTTACTCATAATCTGCCCTTCCACCTCTTCTGTGATGCCTCCACTTCAAAGATGAGGGACCCTGGCAAGGCAAGGCACCAGAAGAGTGTATGGCCCTGCTTTGAGTATGGTAATCTGTCTGCAGATGAACAGCTACTGCAGACCTGGGCACTGCCATGTGTTTCTCTTCATGGGTATAAAGTCTGGAAGACTAAAGTGAAGGCATAATACACTTCAATCTGCCACTATGAACTCAATCTCACAGATGCCTGATATACCATTTTAAATCCCACTCTAATCACTTTTTCCCATTGCTTTCCACCACAACGTATAGACTGGACTCTCACAGGCATGGTTGTTCCATGGGGGAGCACAGGAAGGGGCATGAATCACATCAGCAGTTTTAAAAGGGACCACTGAAGAAGGAGTTCTTGATTTGCAGTCCCTCAGTCAAAGGAAAACAGGTCGTCCAGGGCAGTGGTGGAGTCCCCATCCCCATGGGCATTTAAAAGCTGTGGAGATGTGGTGCTGAGGGATGTGGTTCAGTGGTGACCTGGCGGTGCTGGGTTAATGGTTGGGCTTGATGATGTTGTTGAAGGCCTCTTCCAGCCAAAATGATTCTGATTCTGTGACATAAAACCTTAAACAGGCTAGCAGCAGCTCTGGGGACAGACAACAAGGTTTGGAAAAAAAAAAGACCACCTTTGATCTCTTATAGTGTAATTAACCATGACATAATAACACACAAGTAAAGAAAGAAAGATAAGCAAGAGCAGAACCCCTGCAGAAACCCAGGAGCTGGAAATACCATCATGTGTCTTGCCCACATGAAATGCTGTGTGACAGTTTGCACCTTAGGGGGGGTTGTAGCAAAGATACAGCATTTCTGTGACATGTAAACCTTTAAACAGGCTAGCTGGGGACAGACAACAAGGTTTGGAAAAAAAAGACCACCTTTGATCTCTTATAGTGTAATTAACCATGACATAATAACACACAAGTAAAGAAAGAAAGATAAGCAAGAGCAGAACCCCTGCAGAAACCCAGGAGCTGGAAATACCATCATGTGTCTTGCCCACATGAAATGCTGTGTGACAGTTTGCACCTTAGGGGGGGTTGTAGCAAAGACACAGCATTTCAAGAGGGCATTCAGCAATAATATTATTACACTTGGACTAAGCTAATCTTCTCTTAATTTCTGCTTTTACACTGATGAATAGCTTCATTTCTGTGATCATTCCTCTTAGTTCCATCTACAACTGTATCTGAATCTAACACATGATTTGTATATACAGGCCTCCAGATATATAAAATTATCTTTTCTCACTTAGCTTCTGCAGGAATAATATTAAACAAGATTAAAGATTAAAAAATAATAAAGATTAAAAAATAATCCTATTCCAGCTGTGTCTGAGACAAATGAGGGACCCCTCTCAGTCTGCCCTTCAAACTAAAACTACTCCAAGTTAAAAAACCAAAAAGCCTCCAGCACTTTCCTTCCTAACAGACCTATTCACACAAGTGAAATTACTCAAGTGTGGAAACGTTTGGAAAAGAGGGGCTGCCACTGTAAGCTGCCCACACACATCTGGTTACAAAGCAGGTAAACTTTTACAGACAAGCTTTCTCTATCATTCAAATTTCTAAACACGAAAATGGGGAAAAGCATCATTTGGTCACTTCAAAAACCTTCCAATGACTGGACACTTCATCATGCTTTCTGCAATTGAAAAATGATTTGAGCAAGCATGTGAAAAGCTAGAAGAGGAGCTTTGTGTTTCTAATCACTGCAGCATCACCTGAGTGCTGGAGATAAACCTTTATTGGAATCTGTCATAGCTGCAAGGAAGTGGACTTAATCATGTAAAAGGCCTTCTTACATGTTTCAACTCTTTTAGCATATGCTCCCAATTACAGCACTGGCTTTTTGCTAACAGCCAGCTTTTCAGGCTCTCAGCTTCATGAACAAGCATCTTGTCAGCTTGGAAGTACACAGAGAGGAAGCTGCAGAACCAAACCCATGCTCTGCACTAGGCTATTTTTAAGGCAAACAAATCTGAACCTACCACTTCTTCATGAGAGGAACCACTCTGCTTTCAGAAGACACCATGAGTGAGCAGTGAGTAATAACCTCTCACAGTGAAGCACGGGGCTATTTTCTGTGATTTTATCAGACCTAGGCAAATGTGTATTTATTCAAAAATACCCCAAAACCAGCAGGCATCCTTTAAATGCACCAACAGCTCTGAACATAGTAGTGTGAGAGCTCTTGACTGAAAAGACTGGCATTTCAGAAAACAAGCTGCCATTCCCCCAGCCTTGCCTCCCATGGAATGACTGAGCTGAACAAACAGGATCTGTGTGCTGCCAATGGGAAAAATCCCTGCAAAAGGTGCTGCTGGTTTATACATGATGGGTCACCCACAACGGGAGCAAGGGAAAGTCTGGGGTTTTGTTCTCAATGTACCTCCTCAGACAGAGGTTCCTGACAAGGATGGAAGGTAATGCAAAGAGGAAAAGGGCCACTGAGATTAAACTACTTCTTTATAATGTGATTGTGCTGGTTTTCTTACCCTTGCTTTACAATTTTTACAATTTACAATTGCTGTAAAGCAGAAAGAGCCCTAAAAATTAAATGGCCATACATATCTGAGGGCTGTGACTAACACACAGCAATGCCAGTTTGGGCAGGACCAGCCAGGAAAAGAACTCCAAGCTTCCTTGAACTTCTCTGGCTTTCAAACTACTTTTCTAGGGCATCAGCACACAGCAACATCCAATCAAGAAGCTGAGGCCAGAACACAAGCTGGCTGAGAACGCAGACTTAGTTCACAAGTAAGTACTGGGGGGGTACTTGGTAAGATAAATGAGATCCCAGGTCTTTTACCCATTGCTACCTCGAGTCAGAGGTTTACCAAACAGAGGAAAACATCAGACTGCCTTTGTGTTTCCAATGACCAAGAAAACATCTGGTGGGACCAGTGCAAGCAAAGATATTTGCTAACAAAAACCCAGTATCAACTGACCTGGGGCTAGGAGGGGATCTGCTGCCACACAGCTGGGAAAGTAAGTCTGTGAACTGACAAAACTGAAAGAGAAATCTGCTACACCAGAAGCCAGCAGCAGTACGTGGTAGATGTTATGCTCTAAAACAGTTGCAGTAAGCTCACAACTCCCAATATACTTCAGATACACATTTCAGTCCAGGATTTCTACATTTCCATCACAACCACTGTCGCAAGGACAGTCTCTAGCTCTGGAGCTCTCCAGGTGACTCACTGACTGTATGAACCCGTTATCTTCAGCAGCCTGACGTATCTCTTCAGATGTATTTGGCTGCAAGAGGTGATTGTCCCCTCCCTACAGCCAGCCCTCAAGTCTCTGGGTTGTATTTTCTGCTTTCTGTCCTGTTAACCTTCTGCTGCCTACGTGGTATCAGGTCTGGTCTATGCAATGAAACTCCCTGTGGCAAAAGCTCTGACTGCATCTCTCTGGTACAGACTGTAATTTCTCCACAGGACAGTCACCAGTAAAAGTTATGACACCAATCACTGCACAGTCATACTCACAACCAGCATTAAAAAACCCCAGCTTGTGGAAGTCTTAAACATGCCTGCTACTGCAGATGACTTGCTTTCTGTATTTTCCTATTAGCAACAGATTCAAAAGGCCCCTTCTGGTACCCTGCTTGCTTCATGACAGCAAGTTATTTTCTTCCCAGTTGATGACGTGGCTTTTTGATTAGTTTTGGATGGAGTGCAAAAGGAAGGAGTCATTCACTCAGAACAGCAGGATATTTGCTTCGTGTGTCTCATGCTGAACTGAGGGCAACTTCATTTCAGTCCTGCATCAGGATCAACTCTCCTCTTGCAAACAGCAATGAACTGGCAGTGTCTGTGTCCTACACGTTCATTCAGCATCTCCTTAAAAAAGGGTCTAATGCCATCAGCCCATCAGCTTTGCTGCAAGAGAAAGGCAAACTAGTAAGAGAGCACACCAACAAAATCACTGAGTCTGTTCACAGGGCACTTAATGAGAGGACAGTCAAACCAGGGATCTGCCCAGAAGTATTACAGTTATATTGGGCACTTTTCACTTGCCTGAAATTGCATCTAATAACCAACTGCACGTTCTCCTAGCTCCAAGGCAGTCCTGCCCCCTCCAACACACAACTCTCTCAAAGACATGCAAATAGGAAATAAGTTGATTGAAGTATATTGTGGCTCTTCCCTTTTCTCATAAATAAACACATAAATATGTATACTCACACACACAGAGGACATGAAGAGAGATACTAGCACATGTTCATGCTCAAAAAGCTATTTTGTCCCACAGCATCTGTTGGATTTCAAGGTAGCTATGAGTTCATATCCTCACGACCTGTGACTATCAGCTTTAATGGGTCAGATCTTCAGCTCATATTTGGAGCAGCTCGAAATGCCCAGCTCCTACAGCACTGCCCTCCACCAACACCAGCTGAGCAGTTTGAAACATCCTTCAGAGGCTTCCAGACAGGCATGTCAAATAATTTTAAACTGATCAGTCTGTATCTCGCATCTCTGACTGAATTTCTCATTCCAGAGGAATTTGGCTGAATTCAATCATGCAAGGACCTGATGTACCTACACACACTCCAGGAAGTGGCTCACATTCCAGAGAGCAGAACTGACAATCAAAAAACCTGATTTGCTGACTAATTGCACTTATTTTATGACAGGTTTTGTCAATTAAATCCAGGAACAGTGGGCAAAGTAAATACATCTGAGTGGAATCACAGAATTATTTCAGTTGGAAAAGACCTTTAAGATCATCAAGTCCAACCATTAACCTAACACTGCCAAGTCCACCACTAAACCATGTCCCCCAGCACCACATCTACCTGTCTTTTAAATATCTCTAAGGATGGTGACCTCACAACCTCCCTGGGCAGCCTGTCCCAGGGCTTGACAGCCTTTTCAGAGAAGAAATTTTTCCTCCTATCCAACCTAAACCTCCCTTGGTGCAACTTGAGGCCCTTTCCTCTTGTCCTGTCGGGAGTAGTTGCCTTTGACTGATGCTCTCACTCTGCAGAGGCTGATGGACACTCTCAGTGCAGGATGTTTGCAAGAAGTGCCCACAGAAATAGCAGGAAAATATGGGTGCACTGCTCAACAAATGCAGAGATGCTCAAAGTAGCAAGACTCTAAAATTGGCAAAAAAAAATTTAAAGCACATCATCTTCACCCATTTGGCAGAAGCCAAAGTGACACTGCAACCACCAAAAGACAGCTGCCTATTAGGCTGTGACCAGAAATATCTTCTGCTAAAAACTTGTAATGCAATGTTTATATTTATCTTTGGCTGAAATTCATCTTCTCCCCACAGCTCACACTGTGTTTCAGTGTATACAGAAAGATGTTTGTCTCAGCTAAGATCACAGCAGCATAAATCTTGAGACAAGTTATTTACCCAAAAAGCAGAACTCTTAGTATTTGCCTGGTAACAACTATTTAGAAAGAACAAAAAGGCTTTGGTGCTCAAATTTTAATTGTATCAACTAAAAGAGGCTCAATCACAGAGAGATACATATCTTCAGAGGTCTCCTACTCTTTGTGAAAGTGATGAAAGATTTAATATCTCTGCTTCTCCCAGTTGTAGCTCATGTAACGCAGACCCCTAAGACTTGGTTATGAAGAACCAAAAAGGGGGTGAGGCTGACACGGGTTTTTTTTTGGTTTGTTCATTTCATTTATGTATTATTTTAAAAACTGTACTTAAGAGGGGATCAGCACTTCCCAGTAAGGGCTCATCTGCTGGAATTTGGAATGTTTTCACCTGGTGCCAGTAACGTTCCCCCAGGGCTGAAACTTAGCATAGACATTTCTAGTACTAAAACCCATTTCTTTCCCTGCTTGCTTTTGTTCCAAAGAGAAGGTAAACTCATTTTTTGCTTCTGATTTGCTCAGCTCATTTTCACATCTTCATTTTTATTACTACCATAATAAGGACATGTTTTGGTGGGAGAACTTTCTCATCTGTTTCCCTCAAAAACCACAGTAGGGACCATATTCAACAAGCTATTTACATTCCTTAGTGGCCATTGATTTCATTAGAACAGGTCTGTATTTTATTGACTTTCCATTTATTTCACTAAGAGTTAAGAACCTAAATTGTCTGTTGTATCTGGCCCAAAATACCTGCCCCATTATCCCTTCTCAAATCATAGCCAGAAAAGTCTTCTCCCAGCTCTTAATTCAATTCTTCTCTCCTATTCCTGGTTTAAGAACTTAATTCAGAAATGAAACCTAACCCCACAACTCAACATTGGTGTCTCTGTGAAGGTAGGGGAAGACAGATCTCCACACTAACAGTGTTTTTCAAATTCAACAAACACATTTGCAGATTCTTTGCCTGGGATCTGCCAGTGTAAGACAGAGTTGATTTGCAACACATCACCTCATTATTCTGGCAGAGGAATGGGGATTACTGGCAAGATCCCAACTCATTACCTGTTTCATGTCTGGACTGACAAACAGACAGACATCTGTTATTGAAGCAAAGTTGGTCCTTGCATGGAAGGGTGTTTTTTTTTTTGTTAAACATGTATTCTGAGAGTGAAGATCCATGCTAGCACAAGAAAGGGGCTTCCAGCAAGAAAAATAATACAACAGGAGATGTAGAAAGCAAAGATGCAACTGGAGGATTAAGAGCAGAATAGAAGAACACGAGCGTCGGACAAAAGCCATGCCCGTGACATGAAAAATGCTGCGGATAGAAGCAATAAGGGAACAATTTGACTACAGTTACTGTCCTCTAGGTCATGATTTGTGCTGCTGTCATAGTCTGCAGAGGCCACAGAGTGTCCAGCCTGTCTGCCAACGTTGTCCCAAAGAGACAGCAGCAAGATAATTTTTCCTGGTCTCTCTGATTTAGGAGGTGAGATGATTCCTGACTCATTACCCTGCAAAGAGATCTTCACATGGAGCCCCAAAACCCCTCTCTGCCCCCAGAATCCATAAGCAGCACAGATGAGGGGTTGCTCCTGACTTCCCCTTCAAAAGGTTAGGTCTGAATAAGACCAAACCCACAGGAAAGAGAATGTTTGTCAGACCAAGCTGAGAAATGGAGCCCCACACTCTGGGGCTCTGCAGGAAGCCTGCAGGAGAGCTGCTCTGGAAGCTCCAGACCACTTCACAGTGAGCCCACGATGGACAGATCTTTGTTGAGATCCTTGGCTATGACTGCTTTGAGAAGCAACGAGAGTTTGCAGGATGGAGCCTCTCTTTAAACAGTGAAAAACTTCCAAGCATCCTATTCCAGATCACCGAGATTGTTTGGAGCTTCTGTGCTAAAACACAGCTCCTGTTTCCTGTAGAAGTTCTTGCTAGAGAGAAGTTCTTCCTACTCTGAAGCACAACCAACATGCTGAGGACAAAGGATACATGTGTAAACTGTGCTTTTGAAATGGATGCCATCATCTCCTGTAAGATGACCAGGCAGCAACACGAGAAAAGAAACAACATCGTGAGCAACCTGCCCAGAATAGAGCTGGCTGGCTAACATTATTTAATGTGTTCCTGCTGCAGATGTCACAGGACAGGAGGGGGAGCATCTCCAGCAGTCCCAGACACTAAGGCATTTTCTCTGTACAGAAAGACTACAATAATTATAAGGCTGTATTTGCCCTTGGGCAGAACTCCCCGTGATTACCAAATGACTCCTGCTTGCTCACAGAACTGCCAAGACACAGCACTATGTACTCATGAGTCAAACCATAAAACTCACGAGGCTAACTAAAAAAAAACCCAAAAACAAACCCACCAAAATAATGAGATTTTAAAGTATAATCATTTTGCTGCTCTTTTATTTCCTTCCTGTTTCTCGAGTAGAACACGCAAGATGCTCAAGATGTTTCAGCACTGGTTGCATTTCAGGGCAACCTCCTGGTTCCTAGAATCAGGGTCTGAAGTAAAATATCAGCTACCCCAGGTCTAACATGGCAGGAAAGGGAAAGCATCAACTTAGCAAGACATCAGAGACCAGAGCGTGAGGTTGGTTCTTGCTCTGTTTAAATCAGCTGGAATCGTACTGTGGATTGTAAGAGAAGCCTCCATGCCCTGTGCCCAGGAACACCCGAGGGAGGGAAAGCCCAGCAGATACCACTTTGGCTTTTCTCCAATCTTTGTCAAAAAAAAGGAAAAAAAAAAACAGCTTAGGAAACATCGATGGAGCTGTGCACTGGTGCATCTGAGAAGGCAAAGTTAACACAGGAGCTGTGCCCTGCCTTAGACAGGGACAACAACTGTGCCCTGGCTCTGAAGAACTTCCTTGAGGCAGCTTAAGAAGTGTTCTAAAGCCAAGATGCTGGATTTTTTACTGCAGCTACTAAAGCATGTTTCCTTCTGCTGTTTCTGTTATGGGTCCAGTACTCCCAGGAAAGAAACAGGAGCAGGGAGTAGTGCCTCTGACAACTGCAGGAGCAAGGCTGTCCTAAGCTCAACATCCAGAAGAATAAGCTCAGTAAAATGCTCAAGGAGATGACTAGACTGTAGAGAAGACACCAATCATTTTTTAACAGAGGAGTTCAAAGGGTCAGAAGTGATTCATTCTTGCCCATATTCTCACTTAACAGCATTTTGAAGGGCTCATTTAGGACCATCTGAACTGCAGTTCCAAACGACACACGCAATGATTTGCGGTGATTATGGAACTTTGGGGAAAGAGAGGCTGGGCTGGATGTTTGCCTCTCAATATTATATCTCAAAATAGCAAGGATAATCTGGAAGGCTGGTGAGTAAGTGCCTGTGGTGGAAGATTTAGGAGCACACATAGGAAAGCTGGCTGTAGTCTGGGAATAAACTCATTTTGGTCCTTTCTTTATGAATCAGCAACCATCTCCTGCAGATGATGGCTCAGAAAAGCCTCCCTGGCCAGAACTGCCCCACAGCAGCAACCCTCCCTCCTACCCAACCAGCTGCAGAGAGTTAGAGTGGGTCTGGAGCACCCTCCCTGGCTTTTGGCCATCCACTGGAGCCCCCATCCAAACCTGTCATTTCATTTTAAAGAGATTCAGTATATTTCCCCACGTCTGTGTTCTTTGGGACATGTGAACACAAATCCTATCAGCTCTTCTTTAAGCATATATAGGCTCCTAGCTCTCATCATAGCAAAACCATGAAAATTGAAGACATCTCCAACAAAGCTTGACCACACACTACGTGAGGGGGCTGTTAAAGCAGGAGAGGTGCTGAGGAAGCCTAGAGCCCCTTTCTGTCTAGTGCTGGCAATTCAGTGTTTACTGTTACTGCCTGGACTTGCAAAAAACACAACTGAAATGTTGCAATTTGAAATCAGAAAAGAGGGGGAAAAAACTGCCCTGTGTGCTGCACTGTCACTGCCCTGCCTGCTACCTGCCTGACTCGGGCACCATGCTGAAGTCGCCATGTTACAACAGATGAGATGGAAAGAAATTTAGCTCCATACAAAACTCACTGGCTTCAGCTACTTCCAGAAACTGGGAGAGCTGTGTAGGCATCAGCTCTCCTGCATACCTTCAGGGATGCAAACAAGCTGGTAAGATCATAACGGCAGAGAGAAACCAAGGTGAAAAGCCATAAGCTGTCCTGGCAGTGCCAAGGCGAGCTGTGAGCCTGCCTGCATCCCACCCAGCCCCATCACAACCAGTCAGATGGTCTTATTGGATGGAACTGGGCAAACACAGGAGAGAAAGAAGTCACACCTCAAGGAGCTGACCTAATGTGAAAACAGCAGCACTTAATTTTTCTTTAATGTGACCACTTAGACTTCGAGCAATGAAATTACTTTTATGAACATTTTAAGCACTACATATTTGTATTTAAGTACTCTTTGTCCTGCCAGAACAAAACTATGGGGTGTAATTTTTGTTTACAGCAGCTGCTTTCCACTAATCTGTCAGTATAAAGAGACATAAATGTGATTTTCCAAATTTGAAGATCCCTTTCGGAAACCTTGCTAGAGCAACAAAAAACCATCCCAAGACCCATTGTCTGGGTTTTGTTCTCCTTTTAAAGAAAACTGAAGTGATGTTAAAATAAAATATGCCAAATAAGGGGAAGAAACACAGTTAGTCTCTTGATATTTCTTATAGCAGGAATTAATCTAGAAGAAATTTGAATATCCCTATCCCTTGCTAGAGCAACAAAAAAACATCCCAAGTGCGAGATGTTTGTCTGGGTTTTGTTCTCCTTTTAAAGAAAACTGAAGTGATGTTAAAATAAAATATGCCAAATAAGTGGAAGAAACACAGTTAGTCTCTTGATATTTTTTATAGCAGCAATTAATCTAGAAGCTGTTTCAAGTAACTAACAAAAAAAAAAACAAAAACAAACAATCCAACATTAAAACCTATGCAGGAGAAACAAACAGAAAGTGGGAAGGTTCTCAGAGTGGATCCCTTTTAGGATCTGTGTGAAATCTCAGTGATCACAGAAGGATTTCTGGTACAAGTAGGAAAAAGGAACAGTAACTAATCAGGACTAGATGGTGTTCACTTGAGAATGTTAAGAACACTCATAGTTGAGATAGTTCTGGAAAGCTAAAAGCTGCAGGACAAGAAGGGAAGCCCTTGGATGGAAGAACAATTGTTTAAAAGTTAGGAAATACAGGCCAGGGGGAAGCCTTCAGTTCCCAGTGAAAAGGTGGTCATCAGTGAAGATTCATTAGGAGCCCACACTGGAGTAGCCAAGGTGACATTATAAATCCACAGCTAATTCATACAGTGAATACTACACGAAGTTCTGGTCCTCTCACCTCAAACAAGATAAATTAGAGCTGGAGCATGCTCATGGAAATACAGCAAGAATGATCAGAGGTACTGCTCTGTAAAGGAATGACTGAATAGCCTGGGACTCATTAGTCTGGAAAACACCCGACTTAGGGGGACAAACCAGAGGTCTCTAAAATGATGGCTGGCATCAGTGTGGACAACAACTTGCTGTCTTCTCTGAGGCAGGACCTCAAGTCTGCTAGGGGAAACTAACAGCATCCCTGTTCTTCACACAAGCACGATCACCCTGTGAAACAATGCTTCGGGTGCAAGAAGTTTACACAGGCTCAGGAAAAGACTGAATCAAGGAACTGAGTTTTGCTGTTCAACAGAACGCTGGGTCTGGAAACTGCTCCTTGGGTTTCCTTGCTCAGTTAGGGCTTTAAATTCAATTTTCTCACAGCTGGGCAGGTGAAACTGTTCAGGAGCTACTGATACATACAGACCATGCTAATAATGTCTCCTGTAGCAAAGTAAAAGGTGCCCCACGCTGAAGCTTCTACATAACACTGTATTCATTTTTACCTCCTCACACCTATGAATACAGTCAGGATGTACACAGACATCCAAGCTGAAATCTCACCATATGCTGCACTAGGGAACTGGCTGATGTTCACTCTGCTGTTGATACCTGTAAGATGAGCAACAGCACGACAGGAAGAGCAGCTGTTACAGAATTATTGCTCATCTCCTGGCTTATCCCATTTCTACTAGAAGGAAATCACAGCTTTGTCCAGTGCAATTTGAAAGCTGCAGCAGGCTCTTGCCATAGATGCTGGTTGCATTTCCCCAGCTTCATTGCAGGCTCCTCGCTGGTTTGGCAGCAGAAAGCTCATTAAACCAGACCTGAGGGTCTAATAGTTAACTTAGAGGACAACAGAAAAAGTCTGCATTTGCTCAGTCCAGAAGGTGGCTGCACTCAATTGCTCCTTTCGCAGATCTGCTCCTTTGTGAGGAGTGGCAGAGAATTGCTGATCATTATTACCAATTTGCTGAGACACTTAAAACATCAATCTCCTTACACAGAAAGCATTTGCTGAAATTATCTCCATTTATGCTGTCTGATGAGCTTTTGCTCCTCTTTGCAACTTGGAAGTAGGCCACCCCCTTAATAGATTCCTAGACAGGTTTGAGCAGGGAAGCACGAGAGTGTCCCTGCTAGTAACAACAGCATCCTGGCATGAGCACCAGCGAGCCCGCTGAAGGGCAATCCCCAAAGTGTCTGAAAGCTTCCTGTGCACCAGGCCTCATGCAAAATTAAATTCTAGCCACAGAAATTAAAATCAGGACTGGTTTGTTAGCTTAATGAATGGCTGTGGTCTTACAGAATAGTTCTAATTTTAATGAACTGAGGAGAGAAATGCCAGCAAAAAAGAAAAGATAGTTCCCCGGTCCCTGCGGAATGAGGCTGGGGATGGAGCTAACAGCATAAAGATGGCACATTTTGGTCCAGATTTATACAATTCTATTCCAGGTAGCTCTGCAAAGAACTGCCCTCAAGGGATGCTTGAAGATGAGCAGCAGCCCTGTACCATTCACACCTCACTGAAGACCCTGTGGCTTAGGGGGAAGACTCTGAGCTTCTGTTTCTTTACCAGACCCACCCCAAATCCCCCCTCAAGCACGGGAGCTGTTGATCAAGACAAAGTATCTGCACTCCCAGCTCCTCTTCCCGACTGCATCCTCAACTGCAATCATTCAGCACGGGATGAAGCAGCACAGAACACCAGGTAGCAAACAGACGGGTGAGATTCTTCACAAAGGGCAGCTCAGGAGTCATTTATGCCATCTATCACCACACTGAAATGTCTCAGAGTCCTAGAAGCATCCTTAGCTCTTTCCCATGCCCCACTCACTGACATTAAGGCCATAAGCAGGAGCATCACGAGATAAAAACAAGAAATGAAGGTACAGGAGGTAACTGTCCAGGTGGATGTTCTCCTGACTAAGCATCCTTCAGCACCCTGAAATCATTACTACCTTGTCCAGTGGCAGCAGTTCATTTTGTAGCAGTTTAATTCTACCCAAGACTTACATGTGATGTTGGAAATCATTCAAGTAGCTACTACCATCTTCATCCCACATCTGCAGCATGTGAGGCAAGGTTCAAAGCTTAGCTCACTATTTTCTAGCTAAACCTGTGCATTCAAGAAGTCACATAAAGAACTGTCACAAGACCTGGACCAGGGTCAAATGCAGACTGTTCCAAAGGCAGAGGAGTGTTTTGGATGGAAAAGAAGGTGGGTGCAGCTGGCAGCTGTGGCACAGGGAGCTACCCACCTGGCACAGCCCTTATGCAACCAGCAGGCTGTCAGCCTCAAATCCCTTCAACAAAAACAGGGAAGGAGGCTTGAATATTAAATAAAGCAACCGATGATAACGCAATGCCTTTGCTCAGCTTCTGCTTCCCCAAATATCAGCTACTTTAAGGAGAAAAAGATACAATAACCAGGCACACCTACAAGCAGGCTCCTGGAGTTACACGTTTACCCTTGCTGTACTGCTGAAGAACATCAGCAAAGTTAAGTAACCTCAAGCTTGCAGGCTACCTTCCAAAATGTGCTTCTAGTCAACTGTGGAGAGCTGTGAACTCCCTTACAGTTTAGATGCTAAACATGAAGATGTAAAGAACCTCAAGTAATAAGTAATCTGTCAACCAATTTTAAGACACAATAATTAACACCCACAAAAAACATTTGTCTTGCAATTAGTTATATGCCACATTAAGTTTCTCACCTGCCTGTTCCTTTTCAGCCCCTTCCCTCTTGCTTCTCAACTCTATCCAAACAAGCCAGTAACAGCTCTCTCATTTTTAAAATGTCCCAGCTCTTATCTCCAATCATTCTGCAACTAAAGCTGTCCAAAAGCTATGTAACACAGCCCTCTGGGCTACAGCCCCTACAAAGGTACACACTAATCCAGTTTGCACTAGGGAAATTATCTCTGCTCCACCCTTTTATGCCATCTTCTGCTCAGGGAACATCTTTCCCTGCCAGGCTGGAACAAAACTCGCTGCACCAGCCATGTCACCAGGAATATGAAGAAAACAGATGTATCAGGAAACCAGTACACCAGTTACGTAAGGAAACAGGCCTGGGTGGGATGAGGTGACCCAGAACCTTGAGAAATAGAAGGAACTAGTCCCACATCAAGCCTGGCTGGAGGTTTCTGCTCCCAGCTTGACTGCTGTCACCTAAGGCCATCACCATGGCAAGTAATGAAGGCATAAAAGAAGAAAAGGCAAGTGCCCAGCATGGCTGGGGCCAAGGATGCTGTGAAGTCTCACATGCAGCCAGTAAGCCTCTGTCATCAGCTATTCTGAATAGCTACCCTGAAAAATGCCTTCTGTAGACCTTCTGTTCTGTTTAAAGGCAGAGAGACCTAAATTTGGATTGGATTGCTAAGCCTGGCACATCTCTGAAATGAAGCTCACCAGCAGCAGCAGCAGCAGCAGTAACAGAAAGCCAAATGTGGGAGCCAACAGCAAAACAGAAGTGCAGGCTGCACAGTTCCACGGTGGAAGGGATGTTTGCCTCCTTGCTGGCAGGAGAAACACATCGCTGTTCCAAAAAAGGGGAAAAAAATAGTCCAAAACAAGACAACAAACAAAACAAACCTGACCCCACAAGCTTTAGGCACCCTCCTATTGAGGCTGATTAAGCAAAAGCTGATTTTTTTCCAAGGACACCGTGAAATGTAGGTGGACAAATCCCACTGGTACAGGCAGGCTTGGTGAGAAGGCATTCAAGATGAGGAAGACAATATTTAAAGCCTCCATTCCCACAGAGGGGGGAATTCCCAGACTTTGTGCTTGCTGGGACACATTCAGCTTTCACTTTGTGGTACTCTGAATTTAGAGCTACTGCTCTTCTCACGCACCAAACGTGGTCAGCAGGTTTGGGCCATCTGAGCTTCTACACAACATCCCTGAAGTGGGAGAGCACCAAAGGGTAGGAGAAGATACTAATCTCCTTCAAGCTGCCAGCAATGCTCCTCAAGTGCAGCATGGAGGTTGCCTTGTTCACAGTACTGGCTCATCTTCACCGTTGTGTCTTCAGCGACTCTACGGTTCTTCTTGGTAGAGCCTCACATCAACCAGACAGTTCCCAGCCCAGCTAATGCCACCAACCAGCTCAGCGCATGACAAATACTCAGATTTATCCCAAAACTATAGCCAGTTAATCCCTCTAAGGTCAGTGGTGCTGCCTCTTGTAACAGACCTGTAGCAGACTTACGCCAAGCAGCAGTACCGTGAGCTGTGCCAACTGCTGCACAGAAGTGGCCAGAAGATGTGGAAACCTGCAGGATCTGCACCAGGGCAAGGACTCACTAAAGGCTCAGGCTGTGTTTGAACCCAAAGGAGCAGATATTTGACTAAAGTTTGTCATGCAAACTTCTCACCTGGGATTTCCTAATTTCTGTTTAAAGAAACCTCTTGTGCCCACTGATTGGTGAAGTTGGCAGTAGTCCTGTAAACAGCAGCAAGAACCGTTCCAGGCTGAAAAAGCACTGCAAATATTTCACAGAGGCAAAAAGATGAAAACACTTTTGATAATTGCTGTTTTGCTGGGGAAAACAACATTTTGTAGCCTTTTTTTTTTTTTCTCTCCTCTCTCCTCCAGGCACAAACCTTTGCTATTTGAAAACAAGACAGCTGGTGTGCATTGACCACTGCTTAAATGCCTTCCTGTTACTCTGGTCCCTTCTTGACATCATAAGGTAAGCCCATACATTCCTAGGGGAGTGAATGCTTGTCCTTAATAAACTGGGTCTGTGTAATATCTAGCACAATGGAGCTTTGATCCCAGACCAGAAGCAGTATTATGATACAAGTAAATACTAATATCCAGCCAGGATAATATCAGCAGCCTAGATAAGCAAGTCCCAGCAAATAGCTGCAGCGGGCAACCGCTTGGCAGAAAAACAAGCACACACAAATGAAAAATAAACCCAAAAGAATTAGACAGAAATCGCAAACTTCCTCTTGAATATTCCATTAGAACTGACAAAAGACACCAAACTCTCTGAACGGAGTTTCTTTGTAAATTGTATTTCCTAATATCACCTCCTATGAGCTGCTGAAGGCCGGGCAGGTGCTGCAGGCTGGTACCTGACCCCTGCTTGGGCTGTTCTCTGGGGTGTGCAGCTGCCCTCCCGGGCAAACCACGGCGTAAATCACCCAAAATCACCCAGCACCACCCTCCCTGCCACTCGGCTTTCCAGTTCTGTTTGTACAAAACCACACAGGACAGCAAAATATTTCCCTAGGTAGGAGGCATTCCAGCCTCGCAGAGGGAGCGAGGTCGCGGCACAGCTCGGCGGCCCCCAGCAGCAACGGGGCAACTGCTGATTGTTCCCAGTGTTTTGGAGTTGCAGCACTGGCTCCCACGTTTCTGCATCAATCTGGTCAATCCTGCACGGTCCTCAAGTAATATGGTGTGCAACCAAGTTACAAAAATGCATTAATAACTCCCAGATACTGGCCTGAAATGGGCCATTGCTTTCGATCCAGCGAGAGGACCTGGGCAGTTCAGTCAGGTTTTGGAGCTATGGACTCCTCTCTGACCAACATAATCAAGGTAGACAGGATGAGCTGCCATTCCAGACGTACTTCAAGCTGAATCATTTTGTAGACTTAATTGGACTTTTGGGGGCCAAATCACATGATCTTGTCTGTAGCAGGAGTTCTGCCACTGATTTTCAGGGGAAGCACCTCAGCATCTCATTTCACATACCCAGAATTTCACCCTAAATAGCTAAATCTACACGGGAGTACCTGAAACCAGCTGCCTCAGTAAAACCCTCCAGTGAGGATCCTCGGAGCCCATGCACAGAAAGGGTGCTTTTCATGTTTATGAAGGGCAACACTGATACAGCATCAAGCTAAAGTTACTAATTTACTAAGATGCTTTACCCAAGAAGAGGCTGATCTTAAGCCAGGCGACCTCACTTACCTGCTGCTTCACTTCAGCTGAGGAGTTACTGGATGCTTTCTTTAAGTACACAGGTGAAGTGCTTATCTGGAAACAGTGTTTCTTGGAAACTAGTCCCACTTGGGTCTTGGGCTCTCAGGGTGCAAACACTCATATTCCCACAGCCTAATGAGCAGCACTCTGTGATTTCTGCCATCACCCCTCCAAAGCCTTCACTTTCTCTCCTTATACTTCAAGATCAAGGGTACCCCACAGGGTGACACTAATCAGCACACACTGCCACATCTACCAGCAGGGCCTTTTCTTGCAGCTCCAACCAGAGGAAAAATCAAACAGGGCTCTTCCTTCCAATTAATTCTGCCACTGAATTGGCTGAGGGAATCAATACTGAGCAGAGCAGCACTTCCCACCACTATAGAAGAGAGCAACACGAATGCCAGGGCTTGACTATGCAGTTTACCCACATCAGCAAATGCTTGTTCACACAAAGGGGTCCCCAATTTCAGGGAAATCACTTCTGTGAATACACACATGTCAATATGAGTGAACTGTGCACCAGGGAGGCTGAAGCCCCAAGAGGCAAGGGTATAAGCATTTAAATCATGAAATCTACACTTGGGGCACCTCGTGTTTCTCTGCACAGAGCCCTTCTCCTCCCATCTCCTCATGTACTCTTTGCCCCCAGTCTTAAGGACCTGCCAAAGGCAGCTCTGAGGAACACAGAGACCTGATCGCTGCTCTCACAACTAGAAAGAAACTCAGCTTTAATTCTGCCAGCTGCTGCTCTGATGGGAAAAAGAAATATCAAACCTGATCCAGTTTCTTAGAGCAGCACAGGACACAGTAATCTGTGAGCTAGCAGGCTAAGTGTTCCCCAACATGAAGAGGAGCATCAGAGAGGTATTTTGGTCTGGAACCATATGGATGTCTTGGAATTGATATGCTGGCTGGCACCTACCAACTACCATCAAAGGTGCATCTTCAACTCACCATAGCAACACCATGATCCAACCACTCAGTGCCTATTTCTGAGAACAGAGGAAGTAAAGAAGTCAAGGAGCTAAGTCACTACTAAATGCATTTAAACATTTCTGCTCCTCGAAGCACATCTCAGCTACCAGAGCTGGTGTGGATACAGCAGGGGGATGCAGGGAAGGACACTCTTCACTCAGAAGAGTGTCAGCCTGTTTCTATGCCATCCAGAGAGTGGATTGAGGGTCAGAGGAGAGGGGAGATGACATAGGAGAGGCCAAGGCAGCAATGCTCTGTCACACTTCCTACCAGCTTACAACTGCAGGGATGTCAGACCTGTCAGCCCACGGAGCCGACGGGCTCAGCGGTGCAGCTTTCAGACTCCCAAGGTCCCCATTAATCATTTCCCCCAGAGCTCCATGCTAGACAGCTTCATATTTTGTGGCTTTAGGGGAGAGGGAATTCAATTTGTATGCTCTATCTTCCTGTGCTACCTCTCCCTGTTGACACAACAGCATACACCTTGGCAGGGAACTGACAAACCCCACCATGGTAAGCCTGGAGAGGGGCAGACTGGGTCAGCTGAGAGCCATACCCCTGGGCTCCCGGGCTCCCAGAGGTGACAGCCAAGCTCAGGATTGACCTCAAGCCACCAGAGTGTCTGGGGAATGGGCTGACAGCTTCACTTTGTTACAACTCATACATCTGCTAAACCAGCACTTCGTTCCCCAAGCTGCCCCATCCCCAAAGCTTAGGAGAGGAGGAGAGGACGTGTTTGTTGCCAGTGTCTGGATGGGAGCCTAGGTTAGGACTGCACTGTGGTCCCTCTGCTCAGCACCACTCATACCACCCTGAGGAGCCCTATAACCTGGTGCTGTCAAAAACACACACAAAAAGAAAAGGGAGAGGAGCCTTTGTTCTACAGTAGTTACAGTTTGGAGATATTGTGTGTGGAGGGGTCCAGAGAAAAGAGAAATGCAGACACACAACAAAAGAGTTTCCTTTTATAATGCAGATTGAAGAAAAGCAGATTTACTTTCCAGCAGGTCCCAGAGATAGGGAATAAAAGAGGATGAATTCACAAAGCTCTAAAGGAGCCTCATCCCACACCTACCCTGGAGCCGTTTGTAGATAGATGTGGTAGCAAAACTCAGATTGGTTTTCTACATTTTAATTCTGAAGAGTGAGCCAAGTTTCCCAAGAAACCTGCTGCCAATTCACGCACCTGAATAATAGGTGGAAGTATTTATTACCAAGCACGTCTGCCTGGGACACAGGCCCTGCTCATATTCCAAAGCTGGCACTGAAGCTGGGAAAAATCGACACCTCTTTCAACCTTCAGCCACAAAGGTATCTCTTCCTAGCACCTATTTGTACTTGACATGAAATCAGCTTTGGGATCCATGTTTATAATGGTTTCTAACAGTGTCTGACTGAGTAGCAACAGCCAGACTGTAGAAAATAGCTTTGTTTCTTAACTCAGTTTGTGCCTCACAGAGGCTGGGGCATTTAGCCAGATGGAGCAAAGCCTGCAGTACATTTTCCTGAGAGTTGTGCAAGGATAAGTCAACAAGCAACAACTTAGACTACACCAGCCTGTTCCAGCCCAGCAGGAACAACTTTCTACTTGCTAACTGCCAAAGCTTAAAAAAAAAACCAAAAAACACAACTACTTAAAAAAAAAAGAAAGAAAAAAGCATATTAAATAAAAAAGAATCAGAGTGTTTCCTCACAGCAGCCTGTTACCTGCAATATTGTTTGCAGGCTACAGAGCACTGAAGAGGAGCTCCACCCTTGCCCCTCCGGCGTTTGGGGAACAACTTTCTACTTGCTAACTGCCAAAGCTTAAAAAAACCCCAAAAAACACAACTACTTAAACAAAAAAAAAAGAAAGAAAAAAGCATATTAAATAAAAAAGTATCAGAGTGTTTCCTCACAGCAGCCTGTTACCTGCAATATTGTTTGCAGGCTACAGAGCACTGAAGAGGAGCTCCACCCTTGCCCCTCAGGAGTTTGGGCAAGCTTTGCCTCTGCACTGACTGTAAACCTGCCCATGCAGATTCACCTGCAGGATGCTCTGAGGTTCATCAGTCAGCGTTCCCAGTTGTCCCAGTGAAATTTAAGACAGGTTCACTCAACGTTAACAAAACAAGGAAACTCAAGCTGCTGGTAAGTTGTAACCTTTTCACTGACAGCTGCGAGCAGCTTCTGCTCCGTATGACATTTTACACCAATCAGGACTTGATTGGCAGCACAAAAACATGATTTGGGCAGTGAGGTCAGCTGGAGCTGTTCCACTAACACCTATGCACCTCACTGCAACCAAAAGGACCTGGAGATATGGGACACTAGCACCCTTCCCATGTCTTGGAGGTCTGACTGTGCAGGTTCTGTGGAACCAGAAAGGGCAGCAGTGTAAGGGCAGAGGGAGAGAAGCACTTGCAGAGGGCACCCCTGCAAAGGAAAGCCCTGGGATGGGAGGATGATGGGCCACTGAGCCCTTGCCCTCTTTGAGTCCATTAAAGTCCTGTTCAGAGCCAACTCAAACACTGGCATGGTTAGATCTTTAAAACTTCCTGGCCTTAGAAAGGCATGAGCAAAGGGTTCACATGGCAAACAATTCCCCGTCCAAGGCCAAGCAGAAAACCCAACATAAACATTAAGGCCTTGGTGCTGACAGCAAAGCAGTGACTGCACCCCTGCTGCTGGTTCTCTTCCCCACAAACAGAAGTCTAACACTCTGGCAACTCTCTTTTTGGCTGGCAGGGTGTTTCCCCTCACACCTCAGAATGCCTTGACCCTGTCCCACAGACCAATACATGGGAGCAGACTCTCTGGCCCTACGGCTGAATGAAGGAGGGTTTTGGAATGGCACCAGTGATGTGACAACGTTGGGGCAGGGGGGGAATATCAGGACTGGGCCCTCGAATGTGAATTGTTAGGGGTACAGCTCTCGGTTTTCATGTGTCCTAGAAAAGAGGGGCCTAATGTCATGGGCACTGCCTCCAACACTATGTTAGGATGCAAAAGAAAATGGTATGGTAACTTGGTCATCTTCAACTCTGATCAAGGTAATGAGACTCTTAGCAGACTCTTCAAGCTTTACACGTGAGAGACAATCAACTACAACCTATATTAACATAGAGGGGGAGAAAAAGCCTCTTCTCTTCCCTCCAAAGTTATGCTTGGATGTGGGGGCTTTACTTATTTAATGCTTCACATGCCTCATCCTGGAAACAAGAGCTGCTGTGTTTCCTTCAACTTATGGAAAGGGATGTTGGCCTGTGAAAAGGGAACTTGTGTGACACTTCTGAGAAGGGCACTGCAGACTTGCTCAGAAGAAGCTACTCTTGTCTGCCCCTCAGTGCTGGACAGCTTGCCACTAACAGTGAGACATCCACTTCCCTCTGCCACTCACAGAGGTATGCAGTGCTCATGCCCTGCCTCCTGGTACCAGGGTAAGAAGCATTTATGTCCATAACTTAAAAAAAAAACAAACTCACACACAAAGAAAACAGTGGAGGCTGGAGGTGGTTGGTCTTGTATGTCTCCTTCCATGGAAGCAACCTGCACACATGAAACCAACCCAGGAGAGCAGAAGAATGGGGAGATAAGAACAAACACTAAACCCTCACTAACTCACCCTTTCTTACCTGAAATCGATACAGGAAAGATTCTAAAACTAAAAAGAAAAAAGCCTATTTAGGGAGTAAATTTACAATTGACAGTCTGCTCTTTGTGTACTTGGCTGTCAGGATAATCTGTATCCTGTGCTTCCTCCAGGATACCTCGTTTCAATAATTACACTGAAACAGCATGAGAGCACTCTGCTCTTCGTGTTCTTGGCTGTCAGGATAATCTTCTGTATCCTGTGCTTCCTCCAGGATACCTCGTTTCAATAATTACACTGAAACAGCATGAGAGCACAGTAGTCTGAGTTCAGGTGCTAGCTACAAGAAAAAGCACAGACACTGAGCTCTGCTTTTGAGAAGGTTAAAAGCCCTCCAGTTTGCCCTGGAGCACAGAAGACCCATGAGAACAAAACAGAGCTCCGGCATCTGTTGGTCAGAACATTAGTGACCACGTTAGAAATATGTCCCACTCTGCTAGGGCTAAACTTAGGAGCAATGTGATAACCCGCGATCCTTCAACCCTATTAATCTTCCCCCACACTTGTGAAAGGCCCTCAGACACCCTGGCTCCTCCAGGCTCCCACACAGCACTGGGCTCATCTCTCCAGGGCTGCTGACAGGCCCGTCTCTTTCGCAAACACGAAGATCCGAACTCAGGAACTGCAATTACTGGGACCACAGATGAATCCAGATTAGGGAATCGAGTTACAGGACAGGTTTCACTCTGGACTATCTCTTCTGGTTATCACAAGCACAAGTGAGTTTCCTCTGAAGGTAATCCAGTTTGCATACTCCAGGACTGCTCCACAACACGGGACAGAATGCAGGAGGTGGAGGTTACTCCACAAGGGGAGACTGGATCTGCAAAGCACAATTCTTATCTGAACAAAAATGTGACTGGGAACACCCTGAATCCCATCCCACTGCACCACAATTCTCAGCCTTAAAAACAGACAAGACCTTAAGTATATACTACGCTTTGGTGTAACTCTGGTGGTACGAGCATGCGTGTAAAAATAGAGCCTTGCTTTTTCTTTCCTTTCTGAGACTTGTAACTCGCACATGGAGCATGGCTCATCTAATCAAGGCTCAGAAAATCATCACTGCTGAGACCTTGAGGGGGAATCTTGCTAACACCACATCCCACATTTCACACAGGATCCATACGTGTGCAGGTAAGCTGGAAGGAGAGAGCCAGCCCTCACCATCCAGTCATTGAAAATGCAAATATGATACCCTGGGCCATAATCAGGCCACTAAAAAGGGCAAATTTAGGGTTTGGGCTTCAGAGCAGCTTCAACTGCTCAGTGTGGCTCTCCTAGATCCTGCACAGTAGGGTCTCCTAGACTCCTCTTGGCAGAGAGGGAAGAGCATCGTAACCCTCTACCAGGAGTCTCAAGAGCTGCCTTCTCATTGCCTGCCTCGACCACAACTCAACTGTGCCTGCGTGTTTTGGGGCAGTGAGCAGCCAGGCAGGAGCCTTTCTTCCAAGCCGAGCTTCCCAGAGCGAACCCAGACCCTTCTCCCACTATACAAAGCAAAGGAAGAAAAAATTTCATCTACTATGCATGGGAAAAGAAGACAAAAGCCTGTTTGGAGTGACAAAGGCCTGACATTTCAAAGTGATGGATCTGTGGTCTTTGTAAGGAGTCAGCCTTGCAATCTGCAGCCCACACGACAGCGCTGCTTGGCCATTCACGCTGCTTGGCCCATGCTGGCACTGTGTCTGCGTGCCTGGCACCTCTGGGCTGTTCCAGGATCTCCCCCAGCGCTGACTGGACACATTCTTCACCACGCTAAGAAGGGGTGACCCATTGCCTCGGCCCGGGGGGCAATGCAGATAATTCCTCTTGAGAAGCACAAGCACTGTATTTCTGGCTCGCGGGGGAACAAGCTCGACCATCTCTCCCACCCAGCAGGCCAGAGCAGCTGGGCCAGCTCATCGGGCTGCCTGGCATTTGGAAGGAATTTGACATTTATGTACCGATTTAGTGAAGCACAGAGCTCAATCTGTTCAAGAACCTGCTTCATCTGATCTGCATTGCCCTTCTGCCCAGTTGGCTTTGGTGTGTGCCACCCGGCCCTGGTGCTCGTCGTGGTGGGAACGCCTGTGTTTGGTGGCAGCCCCGAGGACATCCCCAAATCTGCCCCAGGCTCATCCCCCCTCAGGGACGCTCACACAGACCGCCCGGAGCAATGGCAGCTCTGCTGTTTGCTGTGAAAAAATCCCAAATGCCAAAATCCTAACAGCAATCCTACCTTCCAAAATATTACTTTAGTAAGACTTTGTCCCCCTTAGCTTCATCCTGCACTTATGGGGTTACAGGGTGTGTCTGTACTCACAGCTCCCCAGCACCAGCAGGTCCCTGTGCAAGTGAGATGCTCTGGAAAAGCCTGGTTTCAGCTACAGGTGCACAGTGGGGTATTTCCACTCAAAAAATCCTGCTGTTTGGCAACAGTATTTTACCCCTGACCCAATACAGCCCTTCATGTTCTCCAGTGCATTTGGTCCTTACTAATTAAGCTTACTGTGCCCCAGTGACAGAAGGGGTACCACCCCAAAAATGCAAGGAGGAAAAAAAAAACGAGACTGCGAGGCAAAAATTACCTACAGGTAGGTCAGAAAAGAGTCAAGTGGTAGTGACTTACCCCAGATGGGTCAGCAGTGAGGAAAGAAGCTGCTGGGAGGCATTTCCCAGAACAAATGACCTGGGAAGGACCAATTCACTGGGCTGTGCTGGAGAGCACATGCAGGGCTGTGCCGGGCAGAGCAGAGGAGGGACGAGGCTGGTGGCCAGAGCAGCCACCCTGTCAAGGGCAGGTGGCCCTGGGGCTACTGGAAGCACTGCTGCTGGGGCAGCCCAGAACACAGCAGTCCTGTTCTGCAAAGGAATTCAGGGCCTCCCTGTTTGCTTTCACACCGCGCTGGACGTTCTGACGGCGCCGAGCCCCAGCAACACTTGGGATTTGAAGGCCAAATTCTTGTTCTTGGCGAGGAACAAGTCCTTAATGCCCAGAGGAAACTGCCCTGAAGGCCATCGATCCCCTTCTACACACACTTCCCTGGAGAGGCAAGTGTGACCCCTACCACGGCACCTCATACACCAAGGGCTTGCTCCTCCAAGCAGACCAGTGTAATTGGGTCACAAAGTCAATGAGATTCCACATCCAGGACTTCACATGCTCAGCAGCACATGCAAGTGAACACAAAGCAACCTCTGCTTGAAAACAGCACCACTTCTACAAAAATTACTACATCAAAGAAAAAAATCTATATACAGAAAGTACTGTATTTACCCTCTGCTGTGGATATTAAAATACACAGTACTAGTATGTACTAAAATGGGTGTGACTACCTATCAGCAAGGCCAACAGAATGAGATAAAGGGGCACCTCCTCGGCGAGCATCACAGACCACATGTCTTACAAACTGCAGCCTGCCATGGAATTTCTAGCATAGTTTTTCAGAGACTAAAACGAAACGTCGATTTCTGGATGGCCTGTATAATCTATCTGCCAATAACTGGGCGTGGGGGGCTGGCAGGGGGACACGGACAAACACACGTAACCTAAATATGAAGTGAACTGAAAGTGATTTCACAGATATTGAATAAAATGCCTATGAGATGGTGTCTGGTTAGACAGACAGAAGGGACAGAGAGAGAGGAAAATGACCTTGTTCTGCACAATAATGTGATTCATATGGATGAACCAGATACCCCAAACTACCAGCTACTAAAACTGTGTTGCAAATGAAGCTCAACCCCCAACATAGCAAGTGCTGATTCCATCCTATCTGCATGATGAGAAAAAGTGGACAAAATAAAGTCAGTCCCCTTTCTGAACCTGACCATTTTCCACCTGGTAAAAAAGTAGCAGCATATTTGAGCAGGAGCTCCAGGTAGTGTAAATCAGTCCAGCTCTGTTGTCACCACTGATGGCACAGGATAATGTATTATTGCAGTACTGGCTCTTCCAGAAAATCAAGTGCACATACTGGGCATACCTGCACTCCCAGAAGCTTCACTGTGCTACAGCCCATGCTGCTGAATGCTGCAGATGAGGGGGTCTCAGCTCTGCTCTGCCACGGTCCCTGGGCATCCAGAGGAGAAGATTACACGGGTGACAGTTGGGAAAGCTCTGCTCCAATTTCAGCAATAAAGATGTTTTCTTCTCAGGAGCTTTAATCTGCAAGACTGTAACTTTCACTCTCCAAAGAGAGCTCAGACTCCTGACCTTGGCACAGCATCACAGGGGACTTGTTTTCACTCACACGGATTAACTGTCACTGAACAACTCATCCAAGATAATTGGCACAACCACTCCTCTTCTTCAAAGCTAGTGTTTCCTCCTGCATTCTCCCTTCTTCCTCCAACGAGTACGTAACAGACAACTGCAAGTGCATAATGTCTAACAGTGACTTTAATTACCACCACATCACTTGGCAAGAGCCTTGCCCTGAGTAAAGCCTTGCAGTTATAGCAAGGGAACGGCAGCCCAGCACGGTGCTGTGGAAAAGCCACCTGCAAATGCACAGCTCCAAGCAGGAGGGGTGGGGTGAGAACCAAGAGGCACCAGCCCAGGAGGACCTCCTGGCACACAGGACCACCTCACTTCCAGACTATGAGTAGGTGTGCCAGTACTGACCCACTGACAAATGGTTGTTTGCTAGTAAAAATGGAAAAGGGAAAAAAAAATCCAAAAAACCCCAAACTTTTCTGGCTGGGGAAAAAAGCTTGGAAATGTGTGTGAATCATGAGCTAGAATTTTAAATTTAACAGTAGAGAGCTCCTTAAACCACTCCTTCAAATTCCTATTTTTAAACCGAGCTTCACAACTTCTAACAACTTTGGGATCTCCAAGACTGATAATATATTCCTGGATATTTAATTTCATTCCTAACAAACGGATGAGCAAAGCTCCTTTTGAGAAGCACTGTCCCAGCTACTTCGACTATATCCACATGCTAGAGCTCTAATTTTTAACATCTAATCACATGCAATCTGTCTCCCCAGCCCTGAATTGGTTTCTGTCTCTTCAATTTGGAAAAAAAAGCTGAAAGAATGGCTAGAAGCTCTGAAATCAGGTAGCTTTGTCCACTCTCCCACAGCAATTTTCAAAGGGTTGTGGTCCAATACCCCACATAACTGTGCAAACACAGGCTCTCCCCTCTCCCTCCAGGGGCACACTCCTCCTCTCAGCTTACATTCAGCAATCCTTTGGCCTCCAGAGATGTCCCCTGGTTTTTGCAAAAGAAAGGAGGTGAGCCAGCTTCCCACCAATGAGCTGGAGCAGTGAATGGATTTTGTACGTGGGATGCAGGGGACTTGCACAACTGGGAGTGCAGAGGAGCCCAATCACCCTGGCTAAGGGGGAGCATCATCCCACCTCCAGCAGGGCTAGGAACTCAGTGCCCACACACTTTCAAGGGATTTACACAGCTCAGGAAGCCTCCCTGGGTAAAACCCAGCCTGGATCAATTAAGAAGAAAGCAGAGGAGAGAAAGAAGTGAAACACTGCTCCTGCAAAGCACCTTCTTAACTTAGCCTGCCTCTGAAGCAAGTGGCAGCAATTAAAACCCAGCCTGTGTAATTACAGCCTGTGAGACCATCTCTGCCCTGACAGCTGCCTATCACCACTCCCACGTCAGGAGAGCTCCTCAGCAGCCACCTCATCCACATCCATGCTGCAGCTCCCATCCAGCTCATGACTGCCCTCCAGCACTGGCTCTCCAGGGCCTGTCCAAGCAGCATCTTGCCCTGGTGAAGGATTAGAACTCTGGGACACTAGTGCAGTACCAATGCCAGCAGCAGTGTTTCACCCTGAGCATCTTGAACTGAGGCAGCTGCAAGGGGAAGAGAAGGAGCTGGGGAAATTCTAGTCATCACACAATGAAATCTTCCCTGACTTTGTCCACCAAAGACAAAATGGTAACACGGCCTGATCGGGGCACACAACCATTGAGGTGCCAAGCTGATTGAGCTGTAGTGAGTTCTGTTCCTGCACCAGCTGCTCAAGCCTCTGCGGGGCCACTCCACAGGGAATTTTATACAGTGAATGGGCCATTTCAACCACAGTACATTACTAGATTCTTAGAAATATTCCTCTCTGCTTGGGGGAGGAATGCTCATCCATCAAACACCTTGGTGCCTTCCCTGCCTGCCACGTGCTGCAGTTATTTGCTCTGGCACAGCAGCTCTCTGGACATCAAGCAGGCACGCTCTTCTATTCCCCAGTGACAGCACTGAAAAAAGCAAGCACATAAATTATAGCAGTCTTGGGGCTGCCTGCATTTATCCTGCAAGGAACAGGATTTTTTGTGTGAGTCTAGTGCTATTTCTTTAAAAAAAAACCAACACATTGTACCACTGCTCCCAGCTTTCCTTGCCCCGAGAGGGGACCGTGCTGAATACAGGCCCAGAGAGGGCTCCTCAGGGTGCAAACAAATCTTCCCAGAAGAAAACCTTTTCAGCACAAGGTAGCTAACCTCTGCATGCCCTGGGGGAGACAGCAGAAGGTCCTCTGCCCAATCTTACACACATTTGGCATCATTTTACACTTCCAGAGCAGCTGCTGTCTTGCATACTGGAAAATGCATAAACCCCTAGTAAAGGGCACGTCCTCCTTGCCCCTACAAACAAGGCAGGTCCCCCAGCATTCTACAGGTCCACTGCATCACCCTGTCAGGCTCTGAACTGTGCACAGTTCAGAGAAAACAAGACCACAATGAAAGCCCAAACGTGTCTGAAGATGATGCCTTTACATGCTCAAGCCATGAGTACAACCCATGGGCTTGATGATTTCAGCCAGGGCCTAAATGGATCTATAGGATCAAAAAATCAATTTCAAGCTTAGGAGAGATTAGAAAGAATTTATTGCTTTATTTGAATGTTTTTACACCACCTCTCCTGGGAAGGACTGCACCAAAGGAAGGAAACCTGTCTACCCAAGTGTGGTGTCTGGAACAGCAGGAAGGTAGCTGTGGAAATAAAGCAACAGCTCTGGACTACTGCAAAGCTATGTAAATCTTGATTTAACTGGGGCTGAAATTTTTAATCTGTATTTCATTACTACTAATAAAGAGAGCTGCTGAAGCGTTCCTTATGTTTTCTTAAGATCATTTTATACATTGGTCCCTGGAACATATTCAATGTCAATTGGCTTTTCTCTGAGACAGACATCTACACTGGCAGTTTCCAGCACTGGCACATCAACTCACATAAAGAAAAAACATCACCATCAGCTAAAAACACCTGAAAGAAATTTAAAAAAAAAGTGTTTTAACTACTGTGCCATTACCCTGCTTCCTCCCCCTGGCTCTGTCTTTCTTTTCTGTCACCACTGAGGTAGCCTCTGATATTTGCATAACTGCCTGATTTATTATTAGGTTTTTAAATAGAAGTGGAGACATTTCCTTGAATTGCATTTATGAAAAAAAAAACATACCCTGAAACATGGTTTTGGGTTTTTTTTTGCTAATCATTTATGCAAAGTCTATGAAGAACTAGTGAAAATGTCAAGAAAAGGCCCAGTAAATCAGCTGTGAATGAAAACAGTGGTGGGCCATGACGTACTTTTTTCCCCACTTTCCAGAAGCTGCTCATTAAATCCAGTTTTAATCTGGGGTGGAGACAAGCCGCAGGAATTCCCAGGATGAGATAACACTGGTATCTGATTAATGAGAACTGAAACATCAATCAGAAAGGTATCCCTGCCGTGTGCACACAGGCACCAGTGTTACACAACGTGTTGGCCCCACAGCATCCTCCCCACCTGTTCTGCTCGGACCTGCCTGCAGTTAGGAGCATTTCTCCAGGCTCTGCCAAAGTTTCCACCTTTACCTCGCAGCCTGCCTGCAGACAGTGCTGGCTAAACAGAGAATTTAGGAGAGGAAATGACTGTGTTCTGTGAGAGATGTACTCCAGAGAGCAGGAGGAGCAGCACACAAACCCAAACAGAGCGGTGCCGGATGCCTGCACAAGGGAAACCTTCTGCATCCTTCTTACACTGGAAAGGATCTTGGAGAGGAAGGAATGACCTCCAGATGGAAGCTATCCTAGGAGAAAGATACTTAAAGGTAAAGCTCAAGATTTTTGTGCTTTATGTGCTAAATGTCAACCCATAGGGGATTTCTAGTCTGTTCAGATACTGTGCACATATTTGCAACATATTTGTTTGGTAGAAAGTAAGTACAGAAACACACTGTGTTATTCTGCACAAGCACGACAAGCTTTTAAAACACTGAAATGTAAAAGGCTAGAAAAGCAGGCAGGAATGTGGCTCCTCATGTCCCTTGGGATGGCAGGAAGCTGGGGATGCTCCTGCAGCACAGGCACAGCCAGCGACTCACTCCAGCTCCAGCACATCCCAGCACTTCATGAAGCAGCAGCCACTGTCAGGACCAACACACACAGATTCCCAGTACCATGCTCTGCAAAGAAGTAAAACCCACCGAGCTGCCCAAGAGTGTTTTGGCTAAGGTAATTCAAATGGCAAAGCAGCACTTTTTGAAATAAATCAAACAACTTCAGCTGGATCTGGTTTGTTTCTGTTACCAGTTAACAGCAACATTGAATTCTTGGGCAGCTAAATACACGGCTTCTGCCCGCTGGACTTTCATGTGAGGACACTGTAAAATGCAAAATGACCCTGACCTGCTCAGGCAGAGACCACATGGGCCTTTTCCCCCAGTACAGACCATGCAACACTCCCTTTTTTAAACACATTTACATTCAAATTCATTCTGAGGGCAGTCTGGCAGCGAGACCTGCAGCACACAGTTCCTCTGTCCACCCTAGCATGTAATTGTTCTAATTCAGCTTTCTAGGCATCCATTCTTTGCTGTCTACAGAGATGCTTTAAGGAGAGGTAAAAAGCATTGCCACAAGAGAAACAAGCCAGCACTTCCCTGCAAGACACTTCTGCTCATTTCCTTTAACAAAAATAGTCCAGCTGTGCTGCCTCTTTGTGCAAAATATTCCACAGCACTAATACTCACCAAGCTGCCACAGGCACTCCACGAACAGTAACGCTGTGAGGAGCCAGCACCTCTCCCTTCAAGCTCCCACACACCCACCCCAGCTCCTGGTCGTGGTTGGTGTGGCAGCATCTCTACCCTGACTGCCAATGCTCCTCAAGTGCCCGAGCTCTGCTCTCCTGTTTAAGCCCCAGCATGTCCAACAGCATGATTTCTTTATCAGTAAGGGCTATCTGGGTTACAACAAAAACAGCGCTGCAGTTGGTCTCTGCATCCCTGAGATGTTTGAGGCATCTCAGAGACAAAAATCAATAGGGAAGTTTGGAGGCAAAGAAAAAAAAAAAGGATGCAATGCTGTATTTCCTCTGTTATGTCCAAAGTACTGTCATTCAGTGATGCTTAATGGGTAACCTGCAAAACCATTGCTAAAAATGAGGTGAATATAAGATCTGGTGAACTTGAGAGCAGAGAGATGGTTCTAAAAGCCTTTTAAACTGACTTAGTGCCTCATTTTCCAAGTATCAACTTCTGTTCATTTCTTTTCACTACTGTATTCAGTGTTGAAGGCACACTTATGCCTTGCACCTTCCCTATTCCCTGCTTCAGGAAAGGAGAAGCCACTGGAGCAAGGGCCAGTGGCATACAAAGGATGCTTGGGAAAGCTGCTCCAACTTCTCCTTTTCTACATTCATATCACCCAGTAATTCATCTTTTACAAAGCTGTGGATGGCTGAAATTTTGTTTCAAGGAAACCATGCTCTATTTAATAACAAGAAAAATCAAATGCTATCCTTTGTAGAAAGTAACTTTTTTCCTTGACCTTTTTATTACTGGCAAAATGTCAGCAGATTATTAAAGTGCAGAGAGCACAATCTGTGATAAATAACCTTGTGTCACCACACACCAGTCCAGAACGCCCCCTTCCTCTCTGTCCAGACATGTACCTTAGTTTTCCAAAATGGATCTGATTTATAAAGAATTAAGATAACCCACGGAGTCTGAATGCCAAGTGCAATACTGTGGGTGAAGAGAGGGCTTGCTCAATTTCTGGAAGCATAAACAAGGAGGGGAAGGAACTAAAAAAGCAAGAGCCAGAACGCAGCCTTCCTTCTGCATGTGGCAGTTGCAAAACCACTGCTGGCATAACTCACACAGTCTTTATCTCCACCTGAAAGAGAGCATCCTGAAAAATTGGAAAGGACCCACCAAAAAACCACAGGCTGTCTCCAGGTCTTAAATCAACTGCAGTGAAAGATTTAAGGTGTTCAACCTACTTAACTAGTCAGACACTTAAAGCATCACCTGATCACAGACTGCAATTACTTAGAGGGAAAAGATGTCAAAAAGCTGGAAAAATGAAGCTAGAAAAAAGCCAGATTAGAGAGAAAGTATACTTCTTTTATTGTAAAGATAATTACCCTTTTCACACGATGCTGAAGAACACAAAAGAATCACCAGCAGAACTTAAAATGCACTGCATGCCTAAGATACATCCTGTAACCCAACCAGAGGTTAGTAGAGGTGAGGTAAGAATCCCAGGCTAAAATCCCATGGCTCGCAGATGCAAAACCCAATGAGATCACTAGAACTGATACTTCTGCTTCTAAAATCCAGGATTCAAAGAAAAGCTGAACTGTCCAAAAAGCAAATTCCAGCTCTCCTACCTGAGCCTACTTACTCACCAGGTAAGCACCCTACGAGATGACCACGCCAAATGCAGCAGGGTCTTTCTCCAGGGCACCCGAGTGCTCCAGAGCTGCTGTGCTGGGAGCAAGCAGCAGGGCAGCCTGCAACAGGCAGCTTGTGTTGCTTCTTAAACATTTCCAGCCCCTGAACACTGCATTTATTCTCCACTTAATTCTCCTAAGGTCCATTTCTGAATCAGCCTGGAGAAAAAAATCACTCTTCCGACTTCAGTAAAATAAACCTTTTTACTATTTCATACGCCGTGTCATTTTCTGGTACTCAAAACTAAATGGCAGAGATATTTACAGTGCTGGGATTCTCATCTGTAGCTCATCTAAGATCGACTCACTGAGCCAACAGCTCAGAGCGCAGTAGGATCACCCATTAAAAATACTGTGGTATAATTCAAGGCTTCCTACGGGCACCGTCTGTGTGTACAGCTCAGCTCGTTTTCAAAACATTATTAAGAGCTACACTACTTAACTCGCCATTTAATTTTGACTTTAAATGAAAGCAAAGAGCATGACAAAAGTGGCAGTGGGGAAAAAAAAAGAAAAGATGGGCCTGAAGATTTCCCCTCCACTCGCTTTATCCAGGGAGTAAAAAGGCATCTCTGGCTGGGATGGGGCAGGCAGACAAGGTCAAACAACCCACAGAAGAGATCAGACCCTCTCCCTACCCTCACGACAGAGTCTCGTAGACCAACAGCACAGGAAAATAAATAAAATCCCAGTCCCAAAACTTACCTTCTGTTCACTGTTTTTCCAGTGCAGACAGAGGCACAGGGGTGCCAGCAACCTCCCTGCAGCTACAGGAGGCCTGGGATGGAAGCAGGAACTAACACTGAGCTCCTGAATCCAGAACCCAAGCACCTTAACCACAAAATTATCCTACTTTCATTGCCTCAACCTGTTTGATTCCAGAAGTACTGAATTACTGGGGGAGGGAAGGAGGGAGAGAAGGGAGGAAAACAGAACATTCATCAGGAGTATTTCTGCCCCTTCCAGGAGACACTGCCTACATTGGTGTACATCTCCCATATCGCAGTTCAAGGAATTTGGAACAAGGTTATGAACTTTTAGTGCACAAAATACTCAGCTGTCTGAAGTTCAAGTGAGGCTGAGACAAGACCCTCTCCTAATCAAGCAAAAAGCCCCATATTGCTTAATGCTTTTTAGAGAGGGACCGGAATGCTCAAGAGATGAAAGAATTCACACACAGCCTCACCCCGCAGGGGTCACATCCAGCCCAGATCACAAGTGTCAAGTACAACCACACGCTCTCTTGACAGACTTTGAGAGGTAAGAGAACAGCTCGAGTACAATTCCCAGAAGACAAATGCTCATTCAGGACAAGTCCCTGTGGATCAGCTTGGCCGCAGTCCTAGCAGGACAGCAAGAGAAGCTAGTGGAGGGAATACTGCAGAGAAATGGTGTCTGGGATCCCAGGGTACAGAGGTGATTAAACAAGGGAACACACTTTGGGTTCTCCTTGGGACTTTTGACTTCTGAAGACCTGGTGAACTCCTGTCCCAGCTACATCACTTCTATCCCCACGGAGAGGCAGGACGAGCTTACGGCAGCTCCACATCAAAAACGTGAAGAGACCATTCTCATTTGCACCAAACATGCCCAAGCAAAGAGCTGGTGAGCTCTTCCACAGGATACACGGCTCTGCACACCTTGTGACCTGCTGGGGCACCCCAGCGAGGGGGCCAGGAGGCCCTGAGCAGCCACAGCCAGGGCAGAGCAGGGGAGGTGGGTGCTGGTGGGAGCCGGGAGCTCCGGGAACCCACGGCACAACCCAGCACCCTCTGAGCCCAGCTCTGGCCGGGCACTCCCCCTGCACTGCCCCAGCAGTGTGGCTCCAGGCCTGCCTTGGAGCTGCAGTCTGCTGCTTCACCCTGTTTCCACAGCCATTCCCACTCAGAGTGCCTGCTGTTCCCTTCCAAAAACTGCTGTGTCCCTGAGGGACAGAGGGCAGAAAGCTCCTCCAGTAAAACCCGAGAGTCAGCAACAGAGAGGGGAAAATAAATTATTAAGGACCACACTGATGCAGATTTTCTTTCTCCTGAAGCGAAACTTAAATCTCTTCTTTCTTCCCCCGTCGTGGCTATGGCAATAATGCACAACTATTCATTATCCTCATCTTAACTAGAAAAGCCTCTTTCAATTTAGCACTTAATATAATTACGGTAAATTAAACAGTGTCTAGAAAAAAAGTCTTTTTTTCAGAGCTATTATCTTACCTCTGTGAAAGTCTTATCAGTTAAAAGTGAATCTAGCTATTAAACAATAATGGTTTGTATCTATTCAGTGAGCAGAAAAGTGAGATGTTCAACTGAAAATTGTTCAAATTCTATTTCCACGCAATACCACCTATCCAAGGGAAAACAGGAGACTCAATGATAACACAATGTCCCTTTCCCATTGCAGAGGCAGTACTTCAGCACCAGTTCTCTGTTCACTTTCAGTAATAGGAACTTACTTTCACCTCAGTGAAGTTCCCTTTTTTCACATGAGGAAAAAAAAATTGCATTTTACAAAATGACATGGCAAACGATTGCTTCTCTCTGCTTTCAGCAAAAGTTCTCTCCAACTAGCAACATGTTAATGTGATTTCTGAGACACATACCAGATAAAAAAATGTTGGGATACAGGATAAAAAGCACTGGGCTGCCATGAAGCCAATGGGAAAACACACAGACTTCAAGAGGGCCAGGATATCAAACACAACACAGGAGGCAATCAGGTAAGAAGCCACGTGCCATCTAATAAGTGTATGGTGCTAAGTGGTAAAAGCTTGGAAGATCCAGCTCTGCAAACATTGACTCCCACAAACAAGTTGCTCTTTAGAGCAAGTCAAAGTGACTTTATTAGTGAAGACAAGGTGCAGACATAGATTTCACACCTATTCACATCTGTACCACGGAAGGATGTGAAAATCCCAAATGCAGATCTATCCTAGAAGCTCAGACTGTTTACAGTAATTTCTACACTTCTACCCAGTTTAAAAAACAAACAAACAAAC
>NW_008618368.1:0-7672 GCF_000691845.1 Merops nubicus
TATATATATATATATATACACACGCCTTTTGGATGTAGTTTTCTACAAGTTATTCTGGTTCATAAGAATTCTGATTAGATGTTTAAAACCTCAGGGCCTCAGAGGATAGGAACACTTAACTGATGCCACAATCATATGGAAAACAAAGGTAATCTCTACTGACACATGCACAGAAATCTACTTTTTGTAGAGCTTGCACTACATAAAAAAGGTGTATTAATGAATCTGCGTATTACTAATTTCTTTTCAAGGCATGACTTTTATTTGCTTCGTAATTCCACTTATGGCATGACCTCTGAGGAAAAACTGGCATGTCCACTTGATCATATTTACTCACAGTTGCTTAGAAAAATATTTAGCACAAAATGCTTATAGAGGGAAACAGCTTACAGAAGCATCTTTATCAGTTTATGGAGAAAAAAAATTAAAGTACTATCAAAAGAACAGAACATGTCCCTACTTCTTGGATTGGGTTTGAGTGCTTTCTCTGTATCTGTATGTATTCATAAAAAAATAGTTCCAGAGAGGGAATGGCTGTACAGTTTTTAATAAACTAAAATCCAGGAACTGTCATCATTCCTATAGTGAATCATCACACTCACTTATATCAGTAAGTGTTGGCATTGATTAAACAAGACTATAATTCTTCCACTACATTGGAGAAGTACTCAGGTGTCCATGGTACCAACAGGCAGCTTTAGTGCTGCTCTCAGTGCTGCCTCGCTTTCCTGCAGGCTCTGTGGGTAATGGAGGTCAACAGGAAACTACAAAATATGTAACACGAGCCATCTCAAGGTGAATAAAAAGAAAAATACATTTTTATAAGAACCTTGCATACAAACCTGTAAGATGAGGTGTTCTCATGATCTAGGACTGTATTAATTGCTAAAATCCCTCGTGCTGAATCAATTAGAAATTCTGCATTTTCGTTACCAGATAAAACTGAGTATTCGATTTCTCCATTCAGCCCACTGTCAAGGTCAGCTGCAAGTATCTGTTGGGAGCAAAACCAAGGCTTAATTCAGAATGGCAGGCTGATTTCAGAAAGAAATAACTTACACTACAGTCATCTATTTCTGGTGACTTTCCTTTTGAATGCGCAGTTTTAAGCAAATAACCATATTGATCCCAAATTTGAGCATCATGTGAGGTCACAGAATCTGCTCATAAACTACAGTATTATGTACAGGAATACTTTCCTTGAATAATTTGGAATTCAGCTGCATCAAGCACTAGAGCTTAATGTCATCATTTTACACTGCTTGTATTATAAGGTTGCTGTTAGAACACTGTCTCTATTTAGTGTATAAAAATGCACTTTCTCAGGGGTTTGGGACTGGCCCTTAAAGTGTTACTGCTATGCAAACAGACAAAGGATAAAATAATTAAGTTATTGACTTTTCAGAGCTGTCATGGAATAGCTCATTAATTACTTTTATAATACAAACCAGAAAATGTAAAAAGGACAGAGGCAAGCTATAAAATCAACAGAATAAATAACATTCAACAGCAGTGAACAGATTTCTCAAAAGACTCCTCTGACTCTTTGAAGAGTCATCTTTGTATTTTTCTGGTTGCTGAACAAGCATTATCATGAGTATGGGATCAAAACCACAGAAGAGGCAACCAGTCAGATGGAATAAAGGAAACATAATAGAACGTATTCTATTATAAAATTTTGACTACACATCTGGGTTGACTGCCTTTTCACTTCTTCTCCATTCCTGGACATATGTTTCTCTAAATACAATGTCCATCAGTTTCTAATCACTTTGCCCTGGAGGCATTTGTAGCTTTCCATTTATTTATTCTCTTAGAGAAGGAATATCTTTAGTACCTGACATGACCCTCACTGTGACCTGACTTGCAATGCAAGAACATGTACTGAGGAAATTATGTGTTCTTCTAGTCCAGCTGATGTCTTCTTTTGCTCTAACATGGCCAGCTGGAAACACTTTCAGAGAATAGATCCATTCAGAGGAAGAAGTGTTTGCACATTTAAAATAAGACAAGCTGCTCTTTAGGCATCACATTTTAAATTGAACACTTGGGTTTGACTCTCCTAGTCTGATGAGTTGAAATTTTTCTTTTTATTGCTCTAGCCCTTTTAGTAGATGCATAAATGCAAGACCCAGCCTATATTCAAACCTGAACCACTGTTTTGAATGTTATTTTTCAACCACTTGAACACAGAAACAGAAAATTTAAAAAGAAAATAATTTTAAGTCTAGCTGCACAAGTATTAAGAAGATCTTTCAGTTTAACAAACCTGAATGAAAGACCTGAAATGGGATCCATCTATAATCAAATCACTGAATATTTTAGATAGTCAATCAAAGTAGTATCAACACCAAGAATCCCATTCACACTTTTTAGAAAGTGGTCCAGAAAATACCTTGCAGGGTTGCAGTCATGAACAGATCAAACAAACTTTTTTAACTACAGCCCTGGGCTTAGGAAGATATATTTCCACTTACCTGTATGATGTCTGTTTTAGGACTTTGGCCTTCCCACACCGATGCTTTGTAATAGCTTTGTTCAAATTTAGGTACATTGTCATTCACATCTTGTATCAAAACTGTCACTCCACAGAGTGCTGAATTCAAGCTATTTTCAGCCAAAACTGAAAGGTGTATTTTATTCTTAACCTCATAATCAAGAAACTTTGTCTCTTTTACTGTGATCACACCTGGTTTTTTAAAATAAAAATATTTTTTTAAAAAAATTATGTGTTACATATATATTCAGGAAAAAACATCAACAAATGCAATTAAGTCCTTAACCTGTACGGTCTCCTTCACTGGACACATGACAGAATTCCACCAAGCTCCCCACCGTGTCCTTCCTCTACCTAAACTGTGTTGTGTCCCCCCCCCCCCAGTTACTGTACTAATCTTGGACAGTTGTTTTCACTGATCAATCACCACATTGGCAATTTCCTAAAACAAAGCTGATTTTCTTGCAGAGGGTAGAGAGGAAGAAAGTGGCTGCGTGATATGTGGTCCTTGATAGTGACACAGCTGGGTCTGAAGAGAATCTTGGCCCTTAGATGAGAGTGACTACATCTAGCCCTCTATCTATATCCAAATCAGGCAATAGCTATATCAATTTCTCTATGACTGACTTACAGGCAAAACACTGACTCCTGATACAGTGAGCCCTCCTGAAACTGTTATTCTATCAAAAATAATAAGTGAAAATTATTGAGACTACAAACACGACTCCACATCTCCACATTAAACCTGAAATGTCCTTGAAACAATGACCATGGATTTCCAGTGTTCAAGGAAATATAATAATATACTCAAAATTCTTCATTATACCTAAGCATCAAACATATTTCATATCCAGCTTTGCATGAATTTTTCAGTAATGATGCCCTGAATATCTGTATCTCAAACCTGTGATAGCACAAGAGCCCACTGGACACTGAGCCTCCTGTGGCTCTCCAAGCTAGTGCTTTTTAGTTTTTATTTTCTAAGATAAGCAACAACAATTGGCTGTTGTGTATGGAACTGTCCAGTGTTCAAGAACTGCATCCTGAACACAAAGATTTCAAAGCTGGCAGGTGCTCTCTCTTCAGCACAACACTTAGAAATTTTTACATTCTGTATATGGAAAAAGCAAAATAAACAGTGGCAGAAGGAATACACTTCAAGATGACAGTAACTGAAAGACAGAGAGTAACTGGATTAAATAATCACATTTGAGGTACAGCACCTGCAAGGAACAAATTAAAGAACCATAGTTTTTCATTCTAGAGAAGTGCACATGAAGAAGAAACAGGGTAACAGTCTTCAAATATGTCAAGAATAGGGGTGTTGCCTTTGTCTTATGTGATTGTTACAGGGTTAAGAAATAGTAAACTTAAATAATTTCAAACATTCAGAAAAGTGTTAATAAAAACTTTCCAACTACCAAGACTCCTACAGACTTTTGAGAAGAACTGCTGAATCACCATCACTGCAGGTTTTTATGAGCACAACAGACAAACCTCTGTCAGAATTCATCATAATTTATCCCCTTTCTGCATGACAGGACAGAGTTGTTCACGTCTTTTGAGTCACTTCTTACTATACATGATTCTACAATATAACAAATCCCACTAGAATGGGAGAAATCCTTCTCCGTAGTGGGATATTTGTTTAGACTACCTAAGATAGAAAGGTCATCAATATAGCTCAAAATACTTCTGCTGTAGAAACAATGGGTAGAGAGAGTTACTGATGTCAAAATTAGTGCTGAGGTAAGAACTGCTCTTAAAAAGTCCTGAAAGACCACACTTCAATTAATGATGTTTTCTAAGAAACAGAAGAAAGGTTTCAGAAGAAACCAGAATGGCTCAAATACCTCAAAAGAAGACTTGTGACATCCACTGCTATAAAAATTGCTCTGTTGTTTCTGAAGAGAATGCTTATGAGACTCTTAAAAACATCCTGTAGCCATTTTTTAGCCTGGCTTGATAAAAAAAAAAATTCCCTCCCTCCCCTCCCCTTTTTTTTTACATGATATTGGAGAAGATTCACTTTCTTGGTGATAAATTTGTCTGAGTCTAAGATGTCCTTTAAGATTCATCTTTGTAGCTTTATTTCAGTGAAATAAGGAGGATTTCAAAATCAAGTGTATGCACTTTTAAGTGCTCTCATCGAGAGGAAAAGTAATTTTAACTGTCCATCAGCATCAAACATGATAGCTTTACAAATGTGCTCCACTTGACGCCGGAAGACAACAGAACAATCAGAGATTAAAGCCTCCAGGAACCCTGAGAGAAAGCCATTTGTTAAGAGTACAAACTACAGCACTTCTGAGGAAAACTGTTTACACTGTCTATGCCATCCCACAAAGACTACAGCTATTCAGAATTCAGAAGGCAAACTTTGGTTGCAGATATTTAGGAGCTGAGAGGCAAACAAAGGAGCTATGGTCTCTCACACTCCTTGGATGAGAGCATGTCAGCATGCATGAGGAACGTGCCACTCTTCTGCCATTCCAAGGTCCTGACTGAAAGTGAACCTGCTGCAGAATGCAAAAAAAAAAAAATAAACAAACCTGACTTTCAGACTTGTCAAGGTTTGTCTGAAACAGAGCATTAAATTCAGTAAGGGTCTAATGCTTCCTACATTAGGAGTGTTTTGAAGAATTATGTTTATTGAGTTTTTGGGTAACTTTATCATAAGAAACAAGATGGATTCTCAGCTTGGATCATAAAGCAGTAGTTTATCAACTCCCAACACCTAGTTAATCAGAATGGAGCATTTTAACAGATATACTGGTATTCAATTTCTTTCCACATCAAGTTTACAATAGTACAAGTCTCTCCACATCCCTGTTTTTTACTAATGGTTTATTCATTGCAACAGGGGAGTAATACTCTGAGACATCCACTCCTCGTTCTTGTGGTAGGAACCTACTATATGTTAGAGACCACACTCTTTAAGTTACACACAGACACTTAAAAAAATTTCAATTTATAAAAATGTACCTGTAATGGGGTCTATGGAGAATATGCCTTCCTTGTCACTGAAGATGCTGTATTTTATGTTTTCTCCTGTAAATTTGTGTTCATAAGCTTCTACAGTTAGAAGTGATGTACCTATGGAAGCAGTAAAACATTATTATCATGTCCACTTTAGAGGGTTTTATTCTAATTTTATATTACAGTGATTAATAGCAGATGCACAGCCATATACCTACATATTAAGGTAGGTGCTTATTAGTTAATTAAATAGCAGACAAAAATAACTCCTCCATGACCTCCACTGCATTACAACTTCATAGGCAGTGCACTGTCTATCTCTCCTTGCCCAGTAAACTACTCATCTGATTACAACTTCATCACCTGCCTAAATAAAATGATGAGTTTTAAATTCTCCTAATTGAAAACTCCAACGTACCACTGGATTACCTCAAACCTCAAGTCATATGAATTCCTTTTATCCAGGTTGTGCTGTCTTGGGCCATTTAAAGCTCAACTTTTCATGATTCTTTTAAGGAAAATAGTCCTGTTTCTGTGCATCACAGGAATGCACATTACCCCTGAATCACCATAAAGAGTTTTTTTCTTTCATTTCTCTGAATTCAATTTTTATTTTTCAACGTTTTAATTGTTGACTATTTTGAATATTGAAAGTCTTAAAAAATTTAATTAGCCATTTTTTGACAGATAGAATGAACAGATAACGCTAAATGCATAGGTATGTGTCAATTTAAACATAATCCAAATTCCATTAAAAGAGTAGTAATTTAATATAGAATACAAGAGATAGGAAATAAAAATCCTATTTGAAATAGCATTAGAGGAAAAATGTGGAACCATATACATTATTCTGCTCTGAATCATCACATTTAACAGAAACGTTACAAGTTTTTAAAAAAAATCAAGATTTCAAAATAATCAAGTGAGTTATGCAATTGTTTAGCATATATGGCAATTTATTTTAATTATTTAATTGCAATTCATTCCATGCAACTGTGATGGAGTTGAGGTTACTGTGCAACCTGAACTCTTCCTGACAGCATTACAGGCAGCGAGCTGTTTTACTGCCTAACAAAGGGCGTGCTGTTCACGGTCAGTGCCATGGACCTTGGAGGAAAGGACATTCTCTTTAGCATAATAAAAGAGGGGAAACGTTGCTCTTACAACTATCTACGACCTTTTATTCTAGCATTATTACTTACTAATTTTTTAAAACTGGAAATTTTGTTTTAAGTGGTTTGACATTTGCTCCTAAAATCTGTCAAAAGCAAAAATATGCCAATTTTGACAGATATAAATATATTGTCTAGTACAAAAAATTACAATATATTTACTAGGATAGTTCTGAAGCAAAATTCAACCATGAAATTTGTAAAGACTGATATGAACCCTGCACTGTTTTGTTTTGGTTTTTTTTTAGGAACTAAAATAGGAGGTTGTAGGTTGAATTTTCATTGCTGACCAACTTTGATTTACTACAAAAGCCCACAAGTGTAATAATTTGTAGCATCGTCAGAGCAGAGTTAAAGATAAGAAAAAAATTCAAGGTCCAAAGAATGTCACTGTTTATCTTCTAATGCTGTCAGCAGTCTTTTGTTTGCTTGCTTATGTGTTTAAGAAGGAAAAACTACCAGAAAGAAAGGAAACAGCAGCGTTCCTATTTGAATTCACATTTTTCAGCAGTTAGGTTAATAAATTGTTGCTGTGGGTCCTCAAATCATACTGCTTTAAGTTTCATATTTTTCAAGTAGTTAAAACTGTTCACAACTTCTATTTGGCAGAAAAATTTCTTCTGTTTCTGATATCTTTTACAGAAAATTACTCCTTCAAACAGTGACTTTTTACAGTTCATTGTCAAAAAAAAATACAACCAAACTGTGAGGTCTGTTGTGACACATACAGGCCCTATGCAAGTGAATAGCAAAAGCCAGAATCCATCCACTGATGCTCACAATTTCATAGAATCACAGAATGCTTTGAGTTGGAAGGGACCTCTAAGGGTCATCTAGTCCAACACCCCGCCTCTTCCCCCCCCCCCCCAGGAACCAGGGACATCCCCAACTAGATCAGGTTGCTAATTTCAAGTATACATGACCCAAATGCTGCCTCAAGCAGAGGTCACAACGTTGTAACACTGGAAAAAACAGGAGAAAGGTACTGTTCTGGTTGCAAGGTCACAACATTAATAGACGAGGG
>NW_008618369.1:0-5574 GCF_000691845.1 Merops nubicus
GTGGGGGATTGAACAGCTGCAGGTTTAGCCTAGAGGAAAGGGTTAAACAGCATCTAAGGGTGCGAGGTGTGAAGACAGAATATATACCTTTCTATAAAAATCTGTAAGGGCTTCCTCGAATAGGAGACGACGTTCAGAGGAGGCGGGAGGAAGGCAGAGATGAAGAACTGTGAGGCTGAGATGCTGCGTTTTGCAATAACTTGAGGGATTGAACAGCTGCAGGTTTAGCCTAGAGGAAAGGGTTAAACAGCATCTAAGGGTGCGAGGTGTGAAGACAGAATATATACCTTTCTATAAAAATCTGTAAGGGCTTCCTCGAATAGGAGACGACGTTCAGAGGAGGCGGGAGGAAGGCAGAGATGAAGAACTGTGAGGCTGAGATGCTGCGTTTTGCAATAACTTGACATCTGAAAGGACCACTCCCCAAGAGAGGCAGCCCGCACAAAGCCGAGGAGAACTTGTCATGACCCCACCTAAAAATGTGAAATCTGTCCTTTGCTTCAGGGATTGCTGTAGATCTGTATCTTAGCATTACAGGATCAACAGTGAGGATTTTTATCAAGTAATATTCACATTTCATAATGCGTAGGGGCAGTCTTAAAAACAAAGACCATCTGGGGAAGAAAGCTTGCTTTATATGCATTACCTCAATGTGGTTGTGTTCAAACGGTGGAAAATGCTTTCAGAAAAAAAAAAAAAAAAAAAAACTACACCGAGGCCAGTCCATAAGGAAATAGTTGGAAGGAGTTGGTTTAGCAGTGGGGCTGGGTGGGATCAATACTGCAGATTTTTATTGTTTTATCCCTAAACCAGGCAAAAGTGGTAGTGGTTCATAGATACCATATTTCATTGCTCTGTGAAACTGTCACCAGGAAACTAGTTCTACTTCAGAAATTAACTTTAAAAATTACTTGGAATAGCAAAGTGGTAAATACAATGAGTTGAGGCTCAACACAGTACTCTCAAAGCCAGCCTTTTAAGACATTACGGTGAGTTGGACATCCTAATTTTATGCAAATTTTATCTTAGCATTTCCTTTTAATTACTTACTAGACAAATGGTAATAAACTTTTTTTCCGATTCTATACACTTTCAACACAAGAATTTCATAACATTGATTCTATTTTGAGCAAGTTTGCATGAGAACAAAGGCAAGCCACCTTCTGTAGCAAAGCCAGGCACGGAGAGCAGTATGGCCCTTCTTGGTCGTGGGCACAACAAAAATGCTGGCCTTTGGAATATTCTTATGACTCCTTTGCATCTTCCCCCTCCAACAAATGCTGCTCAGGTGATGGACAGGCACAACTCCAAATGTAATGAATAAAGTATGTTTTCTCAATTAAATAAAAATGAAGAGGATGTGCATTATTCACTATTACAGGCAAACCAACCTATAGCATGTTTTCATCATTCTTTGTCAGCTATGGCACTCACCTCAGTGGAGAAAAGTGCTTTTTGACATACCATAAGGAGCAACAATACCAAGATTACATGTATTAACCCCTCCCATTAGATTTTCTAATCCCAGTGTATGTAATCTTTATTAACCGTGTAAAATACAATGGTGACTCTAAATTAGGGGGAAAAAGGTTTAAAAAAAAATCAAAAAAACTAAGTTCCCCCCAGGACTAAAATTCACATGAACCTGAATTAGCAGGAGAAGCAGAGTACAGCAAGGAGGGGTGGAAACCAGCTGGGTTGTATTCAGCTCCCAGCCTTGGTGTTGTCTCATGCCATTACCCAGAACAAGTCAGGGGGTCCTTCCATGTTCCAGTCTGGGGTCTGTCAGGGACAATTAGGTGGTAAGAGGTTTGAACTCTAGAGAGAAGAGTGGTGAACTGCCAAACATGTTCAAGAAATATGCTTTGTGGTCCTGCATGGGTTTTTAGATGAAGTGCAACAGCAGCAAAGTCAATAGTACTTGCTGCCTACTAGAACATCTGACTACATGGAAGAGAACATTACTTATTCTCATTGGGGCTGTTTTATTATGAGATGGTTAAAGATTTTGCTTAATGAAGCACCCCTTGTGTATATAAATAATTCTAATTCCTTTCTCTGAAATTTTAAGTGCATCTTTTTCAATAGAGGGAGCAATTTGGAACTTTTAGTTTCCTGAGGTAGAGTCAGCTCCAGTTGCTTGCATATTTTTCAAAAACGAGTAATTTTGGCTGCTGTGGTTTACTGATTATTCAGATAAGAAATGCTTTGAACTCTAAAGGCTCAGCTATTCTTCAGAATGTCATGTTCTGGAATATCAACACCTTTACTAAGCAGCACAGGCTGAAATGACCCAAGCACACCTATGCACAGCTGCATCTGTGGCAGAGGTTCTGCTGATCCAGCTGGTTCCACAAGGGTGCAGGTCTGGGGCTTTCTTAAACCTCTGTGATCTTTGTCACCTTGTTAGTAAGACTTTATGGCACAGATGTGGCCTTAGTCCATACACATGCTGGCTACTGTTGTCTTCATTTCACCTGTGGATGTGAGCTATTCTATGTCAAATTTCAGGGACTTTTTGTTACTAAAAAAGGTCCCACTGAGACTACTTTCCTGAGTGTATGCTAATAGAAATTGCTCTCTCTGACCCACAATTTTTCAGAGAATAGCAGGCTAAGGAAATTGCTTGTAAAATCCAAACCCCTGGTAGTAGTATGCTGGGAATTGAAGGCCTAATGCTTTTGTAGCATATATAAAAAACCCAGGTAAACGCTCAAGTACTTAACTGAATAGTGTCGTATTTTTCCAGGAAGACATGCACAGATCCCATGCAGTAAAGTTATATGTTGTGTTGGTTGAAATAACTGCCTTTTGGAAGGAATGCAAAGAACAATTTACATTTCCATGTGTAATCTGTTACTGTTTAGAGAGAAGAAACAGCAGAATAATTCATCTAACAGCTCTGGGTCCTCTAAAGCAACCACTTGAAGGCAGATCTTACAAGCACCTCAGATGGGTCTGATTTGGTATTTATGGGCTTCATGCTACCTCACACTGCAATAGAGGAGGGCTAAATGGAAAGTGAGCAAGGGTGCATGGATTATCATTAAAACTCAGGACCTCTAAGTAGTAACCAGGTTATAGCAGGAAATACAAAGGTCTTTTTTAGTAGCAGGTGGCCCATTTCATTCCAACTCAGACACCAAGGCACAACTACGAGCGCTGCAGAATCAGTGGGCTGAATTTTGGAATGGGAGATGGGCCAAGGCCTTGGTTTTGTGATCAGTAAGGATCACAAATGAGCTGCAGAGCAAAGGGAGTACTCAAAGAGCAGTACATTTGTTTCAGCCTCCTGGCTGCTGCCATGCTGGAAGGAGGGCTACAGGCTGCAGACTGAGTGGGGCAGCCATGGTGAGCTGGAGAGCACCAGACACAGAGTTCTGAGATTGCAATTGCAGCAGGAGGTTCTGCTACGAGCAAGGACAGGGGCTAACTTGGCTGAAGTCAAACCCAACTATTCAGGCTTTGGCAGAGTATGGATATGCATGAGATGTAAGGTGTTAAGTGTTGTGAAAAGCCACCCACCCAGCAAACAAACCCCTTATTAACCCTGGTACTGAGTAAATCTAGTCTCATGTTTTCTGCAGAAGTCATTTCATAGCTTGTGTTTTTAGAGCTTGCAACACTAGGGTTAGTTTTAACTCCCCCTCTTTCTCCTTTCACATCCCAGAAGGACTGAAACACTTGGTAAGGCTTTGTACTCTTTGGTGCTCACCCTTCCAAAAAGTGCATATTCAGTTTGGTTGGAACAGTAGCATAAAGAATCTTGCTGTTCAGTTATTATGAACTGAACTGAAGCACTTCAATAAAATCAATGCCTGCATGCAGCGTTTTCTCAGTTCAGCAAGGCAGCCTGCTTACATACAGTAATTGGACGTGTGACAGGTAATTAAACAGCTTATAAGGCCTTTAGGATGCTTGATTACATGAAGAGCACCACACTGATCCATAGTAAATGAGGTGGCTAAGAACATTGTGTTTCTGTTGATTGGAGAGATACTAAAACTCTTACACTTCATTGGAGGGAGAGAAGAAAATAAAACCAAGACAAAAGACTATGAGCAGCGGTGACATAAAAAGGGAGTGTAAAAAGAACAGGAGAATGTACTTAGAAACTGGGTTGCCTTGGTTATTTTAAGTCAATCATGCTTACACAGGCCGTCAAGTCTTGACTGCTTCAATATACCATTAAATAATGAACTTGTTCTTTGTGATCACAAAATTGATAAGACAGTCAAAATTCTTCAGCTAGGGATAAAAGCTCTTCACAGAACTTACATATAATTAGAAAGTGAACTGATACTCCAGGAGGTACTAAGCACATACATGAACACATGATGTATTTTAAAGAATTCCTATTAAATTATCAGAGACGCAACCACAGTCTGTGCTGTTATTACATTGACTTGTAGACACACAGCTTGACGTGTGCAGTTGCTTACCCATAATTGTGGGACTAAACTGGGATGTGATCAGAAATCTAAAATGGGTCAACAGTCTTTGGGGTGCTTCTCAAAACAGAGATTGTTTTACAAACCAGTTTTGTAATATTTTCTACATAGTGGGATACAAACATGTCCCCATTCTTTTCCTGCACGTTTTTGTAGACAGCAGCCTGATTGCTGGGAGGGGGAGAGAAGTAGAGGAAGAGGCAGGAGGCAAACAGGAAGGGATGCTTTGTGGTGCCAGCAGCAGAAAGCCAGACCAAGGGAAAAACAGGTTAAATGTAGAGGTTCAACGTGAACCTGCTTCTTCCTCTGCACCACAAAAATCTATTTTTGCTTACAAAAGATAACCCTTTAAAGACATAGAGGATATGCCAAAGAGAGAAGTCCAGAGAGAGGATACAGTAGGTAGCACACTCTCATGCACAGCAGTAGAGGACTCATTCATAGTTTATCAGTGGTTTTAACACACACATTGAGGTACAGTCAGAAATATTTTATGATGGGTATACTAAAGCCAGCCAAGACTTCCAACTAATTTATCACTCAACGTGGCACAGACATCCACAAAAAGCAGAAGTCACACAGACATTTTTGTGTTTTTGCTATTCCAGATAGAAAACTTGTCTGTTTAAAAAACAAAAAACAGTCAGAATTCTAATACTGTTAGATGGACAAAATTTTATCTTTTACTAGGATTTACAAAAAGGAGTTTTTTTCTTTTATACTTAGAAGAACATTTCTTCCAAAGGAGCTTGTAGCAGATCTAGGGGCAAAACCAGAAGAAGGTCACCAAAGGATCTGATCTGAACCCTGAATCATTCTCCTCATACAGGGCTTTACTGAGAGGTCTTCTGGTTTAATCCAATTTCACATCACTTTGACAAGCCTCTGTTTACATTCCTCCCATACAGCCAGTGGGAAACAAAACACAAACCATACAAGGCAATGTTTCTGTCTGCCTACCAACACACGCTTCCTTCTAACCAATACTCCCTTGCTTTGCCTTCTCCACCCAGAATCTTTTATGGTAGTAACCCAAATAGCTTCAGGGGCTCCTCAGTAGCCACTCAGCCACTACCAGGCTGCTGCTGAGCCCTGCCTGGGAACGAGCAGCCCCTGAGGCTGG
>NW_008618369.1:5599-25925 GCF_000691845.1 Merops nubicus
AGCAGGAATTCGGATGTGATGCCAAAGGTGGCAAAAAGTCTCCACTCAACACAGCTTGGGGTTGGTACATACATTTGAGTGGGGGTTGTATGTGGGGATTTTTTCTTAAGAAATGAAGTGCCATGAAATGCTTTTGTAATTTCAGGAGAAGTTGAGGAACGTGCATACACATTTCCCCTCTCTCCATATATATTGTACAGAAGAACTCTTAGAAGACAGAGTACTCTGGATGTGTGAAACATTCATGACTGGCTCTCTGATAGTACCAGCTGGCAGCCTAGGGTTTTGTGTATTTTATTTCATATCTCAGTAGCAATTCATTAAAAGACTATGAGAGGAAGCACATGTGCAGGCTGCTATGCTTTCAATAAGACTGTGATTTTCCAAGCAGTGTAGGAATGTTAGATACAGTCAAAATGCCACATTGCTGCCTGTATTCGGTCTTAGACATCTGCCCTTTTTTGGCATGGAGGAAAAGCAAAATCTGACCTGTAGCATCTCAGATGATAAGCATGAGTGAGAGATGGCTTAATTTTTCAGATGCCTGGTGGGTTTGGAAGGACTGGTACTTAGGGGAAAAACAAAACCCCAAACAAATAAATTAACAAGTTGCTTCTTTCTCTTCTACATGAAAAGAGTGCCAGGAAGAAAACCAAACCATTATCCTATCTCTTGCTGATGTTTGTCAGAATAATCTCATGCTTTACAGGGTAGCATCATTCCTGTATTCAAAACTGCCATTTTTACATGCCTGATAAGTCATCATATGTTTATTTCTCCCCCTCATGCTACTATACTGATTTTCCCTGTGGGCTTGTTCCAGCTTGTTTCTTCTTGAGAGAGAGCAGTATGGTCCTGTGGTGTAAATCATGTACGAGGGCAACAGGAACAGCACCTGTGTGATTTGGCTTCCAGTTTGGCTGATCTTTGGGATGGGTATGTCTGGGAATTTTAGTTTACAAACAAGGGTATTTTTATCTTTGATAATAGGTCAATGGTGCTTTGAGACAGCTGTCAAATTGGGGAGAAAAGTCATGATCTCCCAAGGCCTGTCTATAAAAAAGATCTGCTTTGTGATCTTCAGCATGTTCTACCTGGTTTTGCTGTCGCTTCTTTTGGGGAAGATATGACAGATGGTAGTATTACCACATGCTTTAAAAAAGGTATCACTAACAGTAAACAGGGCAGATCTGAGGATCCTCCCTCTTATTATTTTGTGCACAAGAGACAGTTAACAATGTCAGCATTTAAATGGTTGTCAGTAGATGTTGCTTAACACCTTCCCTAGCTCTTAGTTGACCTTATTTTCAGTGAAGGACAATGTACTTCTCCACCAAGAGAGCAAGTGGATACAGGATTACATGGGAGTTCAAGCACTGTTTCAACTATGAGAAGCACCATTTCCTATGAGAGGAAATGGGCTTAAGTTGCACTAGAAGATGTTTAGGTTGCCTAATAGGAAGTATTTCATTCCTGGAAGAGTGGTGAGGCATTGGCCCAGGCTGCCCAGGGAGGTGGTGGGGTCACCATCCCTGGAGGGGTTCAAAAAATGTGTAGGCATGGCACTTCAGGACATGGTTTAGTGGCCATGGTAGTGTTGGGTTGAGGGTTGAGCTTGATGATCTTGGAGGTCTTTTCCAACCTTAATGACTCTATGATTCTATAATCCACTTAAAGATCAAAGCTTTAATTAAAATCCTAGCAGAGATGAGATAGAGAATCTGCCTTGATGTAAAAATATGCTTTATGGGAGTGGAAGCATCCCATAGACATATTTACATAGTCTTTACTTCTCACTAACATGCAGAGGTTTTACTTGGCATTGTAGGTAGACCAGTCTTATTATTTATTTATAATATAAGCTCTGATGCTGTAGCACAGGCAGTATCTTCAGAGTCAAGCTGTATTGCTTGTGTTCTGACTCCTGTTGAGCTGGGGCTCTGTGGTGTTGGTTTGACCACATGGAGTGCAGTGTGGAATAAGTAAGCTGATGAACAGCTGAATATAGGCAAAAAAAATGCTGAAGGTTGTCATAATATGAGCCAAATACGTGAATCCCTAAATGTAGGCAAAGATGTCAATGGTTAGATTGAGAACAGAGGAAGAGAGTTGTCATGCTACTGCTCAGTGGAGTCTGCACTTGGGAACAGTAATACTGATCCCAGTCTTGTTTGTGAGATAGACACTTTGTCAGCTGATTGTAAAGCAAAGTGTAAATGGGAGGTTATTCTATGTACAACTGATCTGCTCTTGCAGAGTTATATACAGCAGTGGCAAAAGTGTACTGGCATGGATGTGTGTAAGTCTAGACAAAAATACCATGTAGTCATGAATATATAAGCACACAGGTAGGTTCAGTGTGAACAGAATGACTGACAAGTCCTCAAATATAGCATTCCCTATAAAACAATAAAAAGTTGGCATCCCTAATTTTATGGTAAAAATTGTTCCTACTACTGTCTGAAAAGACTGTAACAATTTATTCTGTGATTGCCTCCCTGGTGATACCTGCTTTTGGAAGAAAAACATTGTAGTTCTCCAGCTAATGGGAATAGAACAAAGCTGTGAAGCAAAAGATGAAAAAATAAAAATACTGAGCTAAAGACTGCATTGCTGCTGGAAACATCTGGGGACTGGAGCATCTCTGTGAGCAGGAAAGGCTGAGAGCCCTGGGGCTGCTCAGCCTGGAGAAGAGAAAACTGAAAAGGGATCTGATCAATGCTGATCAATAGCTAAAGGGTGGTTAGTAACAGCTCATCCAAAGAAATTTGTACATGTCATCAAGGTAAATTTTAAAGCAGATGAAAAAAACCAAACCAAACCAAACCAAACCAAACCAAACCAAACCTTACCAGACTGTGTCTTCAAATAAAGACAAACAGGAGCTATACTGGAAATACATGTTAAAATACTGATGAAATGAGTTGACTGTTAGTAAGCTGTGTTAGACCAACCTGACTTTAAACTGGTTTAAAATAAAACTTCTGAAACAGACACCGCTTTAAGCTTTTATGTAGCAGGGTAAAACGTGGAAAGAAAGTGTCCATAATATTTCTGAGGATTAACAGTGACAAGAAAAGGTTTAAGATTCTTCCAAAAGTCTGAACATTTCAGAAGCTGTCCTGATACCTTCATCTCATTCTGCCAAGATACTTGTAACCTTAGAAAAAGTTAAGGTGCTTTTTTTGAGAAATAAATTGATTTTTCAAACAGAATGGTGTCCATTTTCAGTATAAGCAAAGAAATCCCCTCTGAATTTTGACAGTGTTTATATGCATACACTTTGTCATCCTCTTTGGGGGGTTTACTTTTCTATTTAGTGTAAATAGGAAAACCCCATAAATTCCAGGCAAAACTTTCTCATGAGAATGGTTCTCCTGAGGGTTTCTCACTGTAAAATCTGCTTCATTTTTAGGTTAGACACAAAGCTCATTATATTTATAGGGTTAAGTTTGAAGGTCCCACCTTGTCTGACAGGCAGAATGACTCAGCAGGAGAGCTCTGCCTGTGTTTCCACCATCCTAGGAGCTAATCTTCTCTCACTCTTAAATTTCAGAAATAAAAATACTATTACTCTTTTTACTCATAAGAATTATTAATCTGTAGAACCTTTCATTTAAGGCTACTTTTTCATTATAATATTTAGGCATTCTCCCCTGGGTATGGGGACACTGAAGCAGTGTTGGTTTGGTTCTAAGTGTTGTGTAGTATTGCACAGTTTATTGGAATCTGCTCTCTTTAATATCTGTAAAATACTAGCACAACCTTTGGTGAGGAGCATGTACATTAAGCCTCTTCCATTAAATAAGAGATTTAAACATAGTTTTGTCTTTGCTTATATAACCACTTCTCAGTCTGAGGTGTATATAGCACCATGTTCCCTGGCATTGGCCAGTATCCAAAACTGCCAGTGCCTACACTTCCTCCCGTGTAAGGAAGCAGATAATCACATTGTGAGGAAAGAAATAATGTGTGAGTTGTTAAAAATTTAACCTAAGTTCTATTTAATCTTAAATCAAAAGCACTGTAGCAGTACTGCACAAGCAGGCCCCTGAATTTTTTAATTCTTTTTTAGTTTTCAAAGGTTAATTAGTGCTTGATTTGAAAAGCTTGAGAGACACTGATTCACATCAGGTGCTTTCATAAGAAAAAAATTCAGTGATGGGAAATCGTATCAGAAAAACAAACAGAAGATCTTCTTGACTTCTTGTGTGGTCCTCAATAAAGTGACTGAGTCTAACTACAAAGCAGAAAAGACTGAGGCAAATTTCAGAATGTACCTTTTCAAAGCTCAGGAGGTATACATTTACAGTCTGGCTTTCAGTCAGTATTCATTTGGTCTGTATTTTTGCCTCTGTAAATGGCTGATGCAAATCTTTGTAGGCATAAGTTTTTACCAACTACATTGATAAATATTTCAGACGTCTCAATATCTGATTTGGAGCATAGACGTATATTTGTCATGAATTTTCCAGGTACAGGCTGTCCAAAGCAATGTTAGCAGTGGTTTGAATCTGCTGTTTACAGTGGAAGCCCAGTGCCAAGTACTGCCCAGGCTCTGTGTGGACAAGGCAGCGTTACGGGCTGTCGGCTGCCTCGCTGCAGCTGCTTCCATGCCAGAAAAGCAACACTTACACAATACCAGTTTTGCCATAAAAGCTGATAAAAGAGAAAGCCACAAGATGAACAGAACTGCACAAAGTGAAGCCCGGGCTTTACTCAGAGGGGTCTAACACTGTTTCTGTCCTTCCTGATTTCTTTCAGCATGGCAGAGACTCATGGTTTGATGGAGAGACTGGAGAAAGCAGTGACTCGACTCGAGTCATTATTTTCAGATCCACACCGATCTGCTGGAATGGAGTGTGATGCCATCAATGGAGTCAATGGAAGTAAGTCTGGTTTTTTGAAGTACCATCTCTCTGTTATTAAAAAATTTCAAGTAGAGCATGTATTTGTCTAAGAAAGAGTGCAATCCCACTCCTTATGAATTCTGTATCAAAAGGAAATGGTATTTTAAAAAATTAATTTAGAACTGCCATGTGATAAGCTTAGTCATATGCATAATTCTAAATTAATATAGCCTAGAAAATGCAAGATTTGACTAGTCTCTTAAATATACTGTCCATAATTCAAGTTTTATTGCTTTCCATTTTAGCATTTATATTGTTGTAGATGATTCACCAAATGAAAATGTCTGCTTAAGCCCAATTAGCAGAAGAAATGAGACATCCCCAAAATTTACAGCATAAATATTCTTCAAGAAGTCAGTAATAGAAACATGGAGTTTATTTGCCATCATATCTCTGAGTTTCACAGTGTAGACCTACTTCATTTAATTGTCCTTAATCAAGTATGGGTTTATTCATAAGGATTTGCTCACTTAGGGCTGCCACACATCCATGGCCACCTTTTGTTATTTCTAGTCTATCCCTTCTCAAGTGGATCTCCAAAGCACTGTATTGGAGAATACACAGAAAAAAAAGTCTATCTTCATTTATTCACATCATGTCACAGAATCACAGAATGCCAGAATGGTCAGGATTGGAAGGGACCTCTGGAGGTCATCTTGTCCACCCCCCCCTGCTCCAGCAGGGTCGCCCAGAGCAGGATGCTCAGGATCACATCCAGGCAGGTTTGGAATCTCTCCAGGGGAGGAGACTCCACAACCTCTCTGGGCAGCCTCTTCCAGGGCTCTGTCAGCCTCACAGGAAGGAAATTTCTCCTTATGTTTAGGTGGAGCCTCCTGGGTTCCCGTGTGTGCCTGTTGCCCCTTGTCCTATCACTGGGCACCGCTGACATGGGAAGATGGATTAGATGATTTCTAGGGTTCCTTTCAAACAAAGCCATTCTATGATTAGATGCCCTCTCAGTCTTCTCCAGGCTGAACAGCTCCAGGGCTCTCAGCCTTTCCTCCTCACAGAGATGCTCCAGTCTCCTAATCATCTTTGTAGCCTCCACTGGACTCTCTCCAGTAGTTCCCTGCCTCTCGTGAGCTAGGAAACCAGATATCATCAAATCTTATTTCCACTCCTTAATTTTATTATTGTTTCTGAAATTTGCAGGGTGAATAGCCTTATCAATGTGACAGCTGTAATATGAATGAAGTGTCCTTTTCTTTTCTCTAGAGCTTTTTCTTTTCACTCAGAACCCCAGCATATATCCCTTTATTAGCTTCATGTCCTTTGCTTTTTGTATTCCTGGGCCCTTTTCTGCATTCCCCAGAGAAGAACACATCCCAGCATGGACTCAGCTGCTGTACAGAAGCTGCAGAATAAGCAGAAGGCTGCAGGCAGCTTCCCCACTGACACAGAAGCAAGTCAGGGTATGTCAGCTGCTTTATTGTCCCCGTGTGCCAGTCCTTACCCACCAACACGTGTGAGGGACCTTCCCCGCAGCCGCGTGTGCCATGGGCCCACACGCTGGCAGCTGCTGTGGAGCAGCTGACTGAGGCAGCCTGTTCCTCTGGCAGGAAGGGAGCATCTTCCATCAGGCTTCCTTGGCAGGTGGGTTAGCCACTCACAGCAAGCTTCAGGAATGAAATGCTCACAGTCCAGAGAAAACCTAGGCAACCTGTAAACCACAGCAAAGTCATGGACACCATCCGTGGGCAAACTGACAAATAAATCAATCACCAGTAGGAAGTGTACATTTTAAAAATATCTCTGTATTAATCCAGAGCTCAGTAGTGCAGAACCAAAGCTGCTTTCAGAACAGGAGATGAACTCCATGAAAATTGCTGTATCCCTGGTCTAACCTAGGAGCTCAGTCAGGTGAGAAGATTCACCCCCCAGGGAAGCAGAGCCTTAAAACCCCAACAGATCCCTGGAAGAGACCAGCTGGCAAACCTTTTTGGAGTGAAATAAGCCACAGGCAGTAGGAGACTGCAGGTAGAAGCTGGCCTGAGCAGCACCATTGGACACTTGCCAGCCTGCACCACGTCTCCAGGCAGAGCTATCTCCCACAAGGACTCAGGAATTAGCCTTTGCTGGTGAAGTTAGGAAAGACTGTACCAGTTCTTCAGCTCGGGTGACCCATACAGACATCATGCCACCAACACCATTCTGTGTGCCTGTGCTTCTGCAGAGGTTCACATAACCTCCACAACAACTGCAGAGAGGATGGTCTTACAGAGCAGGTCTCTTTTTCTTTTTTCTCCTTTAAAACTGACACTGAGCCAGGGTGTGACCTTCTTTAAGTCTCTGGTGGAAATGGAGATACATTGCTTTCTTCTACCATGATCCCCTCCCCTAAAAGACCATCCCATAATAAGAATTATTAGAAAAAACAACCTTGACTTTTCAATTAATACTATTTCAGAAACAACAAAATAACAAGCAGGATGGGAGAACTGCACCTTTACTGTTCTCCTAAATGGCATTACAAGGGCAGGATTGCAAACAAATCATACAATTGCTCTGCACAGCCCACAGCAAGTTCTAGTAAAAGCTCCTGGGAGTTGGCTGGATTGAACAGTAAAAAATGGCATAGTTGCTTTCTAGTTTTGCCCAGGACAATTGCCCTTTGGCGAACGATTTAACACTCAGCTCTGAAGTGAAAGGTTGCAATCATTCTCTTGGAGACATACACAGATTTTGACAAAGAACATAAATGGGCTTTGGAAAGCATCTCCACAACTAAAGCCTTTTGTACACTAGGTCATTTGAGGGGTTTACACACAAACACTTAATATGGAAGAAAGCCCAGAAATTCCTCAGAATTAAAGGTGAGTGACATCAAGAGAACAAAAAGAGCCTTGAAATCCTGCCTAGCTGGCTAACCACTTTTTTTTTTTCACACAAGCCATTGCAAACTCCAATTGCTAGAGCCTTTCTTTTTTTTCTGTCAAGGAGCCAGATGACTATTGTGGAATACAGAGGGCTTTCAAGATTATGAATTTGGACACAATTGTCATGTAGTGCCAAAAGGTTAAACCAAACTCTCTGGGGAAGGCGTGGTACCTCTTCAGAGCAATCTTCAGGCTTCATTAATGAGGGAGAGAGGCTGGGAAGAATTTTCACTTTGGTCTCTCAGGTCCTACAGATGCCATAAATTCACACGTGCATCACTCAAGCTGGACCTGGCAAAGGTTCTGAGGCGTAGGCAAGACATGAGGATATGTCAGGGAGTAAAGGCTGGGCTGGAAAGCACCCAAGGAAAGATTACTTTTGCTGTCTTAAAATGTACCTCAAAATCCATTGAGAAGCCAGGTGCCTAAGAAACCAAGTCTCATCTGCATTTTCTGGTTGTCCACTTTATCAGGAAACTGTTGTGTACACCATATAGAAAATAGCATTTTAATTCCCCAGATAGAATGTATAACATATAGTCAATGGGATGTGGCAGGTAGAAGACTTGTTTGAGCTTTCTTTATCCAGTGACAGTTTTGCAAGGTCAGACGACAAAAAAAGGAGATTACAAAGCCAGATCTCACTGTGTAAATCCACTGTCAATCCATCCTAAAGACTCTATCTTATTGGAAATTGAAATGCTTGATATTGAAAGCCACTAAACAGTAAAAAGATATTCAGGAATGGGTGGATGGTATAAAAATAGTTGTTCAGTACAGTGCAGGTTCTCTTTAGAGGATAAATTTGTCTCATGAGCAACAGTAGAATTGTGTTAAGACAATCATGCTTATCAGCAACCAAGGCCAGGTTGGATGGGGCTTTGAGCAACCTGGTCTAGTGGGAAGTGTCCCTGCCCATGACAGGGGGTGTTGGACCTAGATGATCTTTAAGATGCCTTCCAACCCAAACCACTCTATGATTCTATGATCAGGCCATTAGGCCTTTGAAGGACTGAGAAATGTTTATTTTAACACCTGTTATTTGAAGACAAGAGAGGCTTCCCCACTACATTATACTGAGTAAATTCCCTTCATGTTCCTAGCCAAGTTCTATCAAGAGCAGAGGTTTCTTCTTTCGAGCTAGGAAAAAAATCATTATCCATCCTTTTTCACTGATTTCACAGATCAATTAGTACATCAGAAATTAAGTTACAGCAGTTTCCCTGTTTCTATGGCATTTCTCCTCCACCTGTTACAAAGGAATATCCTACACATTATGTGCTTTATGAACCCCTTCTAATGGACTGCTCTTCTTCCACAGGCATAGCACCCTATGTTGAAGCCTTTGACAGGCTGCTGAATGGAAGTGTTGCTGAGTTTCTCAGGTACAGCAAGATTCTTGAAGGTGATGTGAAGACACATGTGAGTATTTACTCAGATTTTCTGTACATGATAGAAGCGTACAAGTCTTGGAATCTGTGTGGTGGGCTTTGATGGCTAAGTAGGGCAGAATCTTAAGAGATTCTTAAGAGACTCTGAATTACTAGTTCTTGTAGTAGTAACAACCTGGTGTAACACACAGAGGACATTTGGTTCAGGAAGGGCAAAAGGCTGTATGGATTCATAAGAAGAGACTGCACCCCTTCTACAGTACCAAAGGTTGCAGACCATAGTATGCCAAATACATATTCTCAGCAAGAATATTCTGTAGCCAGAAAAGCATGCAGTCCTTCAAGCTACTGGGACTTATGCTGCAAGGCCAGCATAAATATTTTGCAAGACAGGCAAAGTAACCAGCATACTCACAGAGTGAGAGCTCTGGGCTTATTCTGTGAACTGTGTTTTCTCCACAGCGTTACGCGTTCTGTTGGTGAGGCAGCTTCTGACCTAGTTAGGCCTAAAAAACTGGAGGGAGTACAAAGATCAGGCAATTCTAGAGGATCTTTGTGTTTGTGAGGAAATGCTGCACTTCCTTTTTATTTGAAAAAGCCTTTTCATCTTCACAGTTATATTATTAGCTACAGTGTATGTACTTTGTTCTTAAAAGAAATTAGGAGAAAATTAATAAAAGAGAGAGGGGATAATTATCAACCTATCTGAGCAGAGCATTGCTCCCTGGAAAGGATGGGTTCTAGCTTGGGTCATTGCATTCATTAGACACCATTATTTTACAGTTGATTTCTCAACAGTCTAGACCTGAGAGATACAGAAATAGCCTTAGTATCAACACTAAGCAGGGTAAAAAAATTCACATTTAACATGCTAAATGACTAAAACCTTTTTAATATACACTAGCTGTAAATGTTTAAACCAGTAAGTATATTAATTTATGCATTTGTCACTATTTGATACTCATAACTAAGTACATATAAAAGATTATTAGTAATTTATCTGCCAAGTCTGTGGATAGTCCCTAGCATATTGTTGATGATAGTGTAACACAAACTGTGGTGAGGAATATTTGTCAGGACTATGAGATTAGACATAAACAACTTTCCCTTACATAAAGAAACGGGTGAGTCTCATTGCAGCCTACTAAATATTCTGAAATCTTAGATTCTGAATTTACAACATGAAGCAGACTGTGGCTGCCTTATGCTCATGCTTATCACTGAAGCAACATCTGTGCTTTACCTTAACAAGTGGAACAAGGAATATTTTTCTTCTGGGTGTCTTATAGACCATGTGTCCTCAGCATTATACTTGCAGCTGCTGTCTCTTTCACATACTGAGCTGAAAGGAAGGTTGTATTTTATTTCAAAAAACACCTGTTGCCTAGAAAAACCTCACATACCTGACAGACCAGAATGGTAATATGAGAGAAGGAGAGACTTCATCTTATGCTAAAGAAATGAGGGATTTAACATGATGCGTTTCGTGCTGATTGCTGTAAGGATTGTGTGTGTGAGAGGCAGAATACAGCCAGCACTACTATCTGCTGGGGACCCAGTCCTGGTTTTTCAGCATGCTGTGCTCTAAATAGACTATTGAAAGAGAACAAAATAAAAAGAAAACTAATAGCTAGCTCCTGGCTCTGTTAAACACAGCAGTATGGTGGATTTTACGAAGCTTAGTTTATCAAGGAAGAGTTCTGCTTAGACTCAAATCTTGAGAGCAGCATATTTCTCATTCAGATTACAGTCCCTGCAGCAGTGAAACCCTGAGGTCAACTGCATTAAAGAAATGACCACTTTTTAAAAGACAAAGAGAATGGCTGGGTTTTTTCCTTCATCTATTGAAAACAAATTATCCTAAACAGCTTAGATGAGATCCTTTTCCTGTCCTGTCACTATGGAATAGAAATCTGGTGATTATATGGATCTTTCTGTGAAATAGAAAGTTCCCTACAGGCACAGATTTTATGCAACCACTTTCCACTGTCCATGGCATAACTGTAGAGCATGTGAAGTCAGTGAAAGAGTGAGTGGGGTGAGGACTGCTGCCAACCACTCCCTTTGGCTTGATTCAGCAGTGTCTGGCAGGCTGTCCCCAACTACTGAAGGTTATAACAGCCCTGAAGCTGATTCACCACGTGTGCCAACACCAAACCATTCTTCTGTCAGAACGAGGGAAGTTCAAAAGCAGCAAAAAATAGACTTTGGGTCTCCAGCACAGGTAGTTCTCTTATGCCCAGCAGACAGGACAGCACTGGCTGATGGCTTCATCACAGAGACTTGAGTCCCATCACTTCACCCAGGTGCAGCCACAGCTACTGAAAATGTGCTGCTGAGAAACACAAAGAGCTGCCTGTGGAAGACAGGTCTACCTTCAGATTGTGTCTCAATGAGGAGCTGGTCAAGCAGGTTTGATGTGCTCTTTGCCCTGTCAAAGCCAAGCTCAGCCAGCCAAAGCAAAGGCCAAGAAGCAAGTTTTTGTGGTGTTTATGATGAGCTTCTTCACATTGTTTTTGTTTATATGATAGCTCAAGAGGTTGAATACTTTGGCATGAGTTTGAATAATGTACCAGATGAGACGTAATGATAAGAAGAGAATGTACTAGTTTTACAAGAGAAAGACAGATAACATTAAATTTCCATATTTTAGTATTTTGTGCAGAACAGAGCAGAGCACAATTACAGCCTTCCTGTCAAAAACATAAACTAATACTTGCTTTTTTTTAATACTTTATTTGTAAAAAATCTTTTAACCTCCCCACCCCACTGGTTGAAAGAACAGATTGTCTGAGTGATTCAGTTATGTTGCCTCTTCTTTCATCCAAGCTATTTAGCTTGGAAAAGAAAACTGTAGAAATATGGATGCCTATTCCCTCCTCTCTTCCATCAGCTCACGGCTGCTGAAATGCAGAGCTCAGACAGACAAACCAATGTTGTGGGTTTGAGCATTCAGAAATAAAGAGGCTGTTGGTTAGCTTGCTACTTAGTGGGGGACAGTTCAGATACAAATCATTACGTGTGTGACCACTGGGACAGGACAGCACGAAGCAGCAGTTCACAGCATGTTATCCAGTCTGCAGGGGTTCTCTGTCTGCAGGCACTCATTTGTTATCTTTGTGAGCAGGGGAAGCAACGTTCACCCCACAAACATTCTTTGCATGCACATACCCACAGAGTTTCTTTTTTATATCATGAAGGCAGTGACATTCTCCTCTCCTCTTTGCAGGCATAGTCTATGTAAATATAGCCAGGCAACTAAAAACAGGAGTTACCTTTTATGAGGTATGCACTTTGCAAAGTGCAGCTCCAGTTTGGCCTCTCAGTGAAGTTAAAAACTCCTAGCTTCCTCATTTTTTTTCCCAAAAATTGTTCTTAGACTTGAAATAGTCTTATCTTGTCTTTTCTTGTGAGAGATGTTGAAGAATCAGTCAATGACTTCCATAGCCCTGAACTGAGAACAGATGTGCCGCTGTCTGTGATACACAAAAAAACCCACTTCTGTGCTTTACCTTACCTAATCTAAACACAGCTTATCAAACCCATTATTTGACTGATTCCTCATTAACAAGGCAATTTGCTTACAGGGCAACAGAATGCACAAGTGTACTCTCGTGTTCATCTTTTGTGCCCAGAGGCTCTGCGGTTTTAGGCATTGTGTTGAAAGTTGAATTAGAGCTCAGAGAGGAGGATGATGTCAACGTGCCCAAAGAGGAGCTTGCTGTCAGGCTGCCTTTGCATTTCTGTGCTAGGTATTTTCTGCTACGTGAAATAAACACCAAGCCAAGTAGCTACCACAGGACTGGGAAAAAACAGAATTCATGAAAAAGAATAAATAGACAAACAATTTTTAATACAAAATGCACTCAGCTGAAAGAAAGTGACTAAGTGTAAAAAACAGTACTGCTGCCCACCAAAAGAGAAAAAAACCCCAAATAATCATCAACCAATAAAGAAACCTTAGGAATCTATCGATATTAAAGTTGATGTTGTGATGCTAACTCAGCTATATTTCTCACCTTGTATGTGTACTACAGGATACTTCATAACACAAGCAATAAAGAACGTTTGTTTTAATATGTCAAGAAAGATGGAAATGCAATAAATACAATGTAGCCAAGTGGCTATTCTGAAAAAAAATGTAATTTTTAGGAGCTTCACAACTTTTGATTGCTCTGTTCCTAAGGACGACTTCCCTTGTGGCCTAGGGATTGGACCTGGCTTTCCACACAAGCTGGATTTACTGGGTCAGGTGCAGTGGTGTGTAGACATGGTTGCACCTGTCTGACTGTAAGACTCCTGGTTGGGAGCAAAGATGGCTCTTGATGATGTAGAACCTGTCCTGTGCAAGAACCTGTCCATTATCTAGGCTTCTTCTAGTTTCTTGACACTGACATTGCAGTAAATACCACTTGCTTTTCTCCTTATTGAGAAAGGCAAGGAAGAGACAGAAGTCAGACAGAGTCAGTGGTGACATACATGCCATGGTGGCCAGTGTAGCATTTGGTTCTGTGGTGCTGACACGAGAAACATCCACCTGCAGATTTAGGGTGGTGAGAATGTATAATGAGGATGTTCCATATGGCATTCCGCAGTCAGAAACATAAGAAATCAGAAACACAAACAGTCAAGGCTGCCAAGAATTCTTCATAACTTGTTTTCATGGGGCTTCTTTGCATATGGAGTAGTTCCTGACTAAACCCATAAGTAACAATGTTGACGTCAAAGCCATGCAGCTGATTAGGGACCATTTTTTGGGCAAGGCCCCTAAAAGCAGGGATTGTATCTATATGTGGTTACCCAGTACAATGGGTTTTTCTGATCTCCAGAAGATGCCAGGGAAAAGGTATCAGAATTATTTGTGTGGGCAACTTTCTATGCAATGAGAAAGCAAAGAAAATTCTGTCATGTTTGCCCAAGAAAATGTTAAAAGGCAACTTGCTCATGTGAAAAAGATCCTGATAGGCTCTTTAATGGACTGGATTAATCCAGAATAATATCCAGTGTTCCAGCTAGGTTTAAGGTCCATGTTTCACCAAGCAGTTTAATTAATGATTGGAGCAATTAATGAAGGCATATATTATATTTTCAGTCATTTGAAGGCTAAATCAGAACTGATCATATGCTCTAGCTCATGCCAGTTTTGCTATCCTCTAACAATTTTTAATTGAAGCCCTTTAAGTGCAATTTTGAGTCTACTGACAGGAAATCTGAGTGATTTTCTGGGTTTTCCAGAAGTGCCATACAGACCTAGAGACCTAAGTGTCCCACAGATTGCAAAACACTGCATCATCTTAATCCAAAATCCTAGGGTGATAACCTTCCATGGCTAAATCAGCTCTGAGGGGTAGCTTCAGTGTGGGGACCAGCTGCACTCACAGCCACAAGTACAGTGTGTGAGTGTCTCAGTGAGCCTCTTGCCACGTCATGGTGTAGGACACTTGGCAGTGTAAAGTCAGGAGAAACCAATTAGGGAGGACTGGAGACATCATGTTGGCACAGATCCAGGGGTCACCAGGAAGCCTTGATAAGGTAATCAGACTTCTACTCTACACTCTGATTCAAACCAGTCTGAGATGGGGAGGGCATAGGTGGCACTCAGCTCAGGAGCTCAGCCTCAGAACAGCGAGGTCTGTGATTCTCACAACAGTCATTTCCAGTGAGCCACTGGCAAATTAAGCTGTCTTGACCCATCAGGAAAACCAAGACAGAGGAGCAGAGAGAGAGGATCTGTGCTTTTTTCATCAGCATCAACCTCTTGTGACTGAAAACTGTTTACTGGCATCAGTGTTCATGGTTCTCATTTCTTTTGTGAAAAACAATGATTTTTCAAGTTGGTGTAGTAACACTATTTAAGCTCATTTATGTCAAGCTGAGAAATATACATCCATGTGGTGGTGTTATTTGTTTACTTTTTTTTTCTGTTTTGGGACACACTTCTCCCATTCTGGATTGATTTCACTTGTTGCTACAGGCTATGAGCAAGTCTTTTATTAGTTTTCAGTCTCGTTCTTTCTGAAAAGCACGTGCACACTCTTTTCACTCATCCTGCCTCCCCATCCCTGACCTGCTTCTATTTTGCTAGTTGGTGGTTCTGTTTGGAGTGTATAGAAATGCTGGGCTTGGAAACTGAGAAGGCTGTTCATTGCAGTCAGCAAAAAACCAAACAATGAGCTCAGAATCTGGCTCTTCAGTCAGTTTCTGGTAAAAAGGAGTTCAGTGAATAATGAGAATTAAGCCACAAGGGAAACCAATGTGCGGGCTGAATGTTGTTTTAAATAAGCTGGGAGCACTGTCAGGAGTGATGAGGGTAGAATGTGGCCACAAATGGCTATTGCCTCTTTTTATCCAGTATGAGCTGAATGATCAATTTGGCCAGATTTCTGAATATTGAAGACGCCATTAAGACAGATTAAACCACGTCACTGTCACTGCTAACTGCTGTTACTCTGTTGACATCCATAAACTGAACTATATATTTCCATAATCAATCTGAACTGCAAAGCAGTTTAATTTTTGCTATTTTGTTTCCTAAGTTTAATTGTATGTTTTATTCTAAATCCCAGAGCTATAATAAGAAGAATGGTTTAGGATCCTGAAGTAGATCTTTGAAACTTAAGTTTTTCTCTCTTGTTGCTTTAGTAGGTGTTCTATTCTATAAACCCCCTTAGGTCAGATCTGCTTTTCAGACACATGTGCATGTAGATGATAACCACTCACCTTGCAGAGGGGCTGAGGCCCCCTCTCCAAGTAAATGTGGGCTTTCAGTATTCAGCAGCTCTAGAAAAGAAAGCATGGTTCAGGTGGGAAGGAACCTTAAATACCATTATAGATGTGTCAGCTTTTAGCTTTGAACCTCCTTCAGTGTTAGCACATTTTGGTTGGTGTTTGGGATTCTTCCAGGGTGATAAAAGTGGAAGTGAAGTTATGAGGAGACAGATTCTGGCATTCTTAGCCTGTGACTTGCTTTCAGAATACTTATGAATTGATACCTCAAGAAGTGCTGTAACCTTTTTAATTTAAAGAGACAAGCATCTGAACTTCATAGAAATTGTATTTGTTAAATCAGAGACAGATGAATGACATCCTAAAGCCTGTGAGATTGTAAAGTCTGTTCTGAAATTTCCTTAGCATGGATTTGGACCTTCACTGAGGTGGGCTTCTAAGAGAACAGCTGAGGACAGAGAGTGGGACTGCTTGGCAGCAGACCTCAGGGGCAAAACAGCCCATCAGAGAGGTAACTGGAGTGCCTGCAGCCAGTGCAGGCAAAAGCAGGTTTGTACAGATGACAATGAGACCTCCAGGTCCCCCAGATCTCCATGGTTGTCTGATGTGCTGGTTTACAGTGTCTGTTCCACGTAGGAAATGTAGGTTTGCCTTTCCTCAGGGAAATTCACAAACATGTCTCTCCACAAATAATTCCTCAACACGGGCAACTGAGCCCTCCAAAGAATTCTGAACTCATGTTCAGGGGAAGATATGGAATCTGAATTTTAGAGATTATTGATCTTGATAATAGCTGAAGTTTGGACTTGATCTGTTCAGTAGATTATATGTGGGTCCTGTTTATTCAAGAAACCAAAGCACGCTTTCAAAGATACAGAGTGTAGCTCCAAGCAGTAGTAGAAACTAGAAGCTTTGGAAGTCTGTGAAACTTTAGTGTGCCACAGTGTCCATCCCTTAGGGAAATGCTGAGTGAGCTGGTTTCCCTTTCCCATCTCTCTTTGAGAAACCTACTTGCTTCTGTGGGCTAGCTGGGATGAAGAGCTAGACGAGCTCTCTCCAGAAGAGTGTGGCTAACTTCAGAAAATGCCTGTGCAGGTTGGGGTACTTTCTATCTACTCTTCCCAATACTGATTCCAAAAAAATTACAACTTCGTCATGTTTGACGTGATACAAAGGCTATTCCTGTAATGTCATTAGTTCAGTTAATTCCCTCTGGAAAACTGCACACTTTTTTGAGTTGTCACTGGTCAGGAGTCTGGGGACAAACTGAAGGCAGCTCAAAACCAACTGATCTCTGTTTGCTGTTACTTGTACCCTAAAGCTTATAAAATACACTGTGACAGTCTGGTTACTAGAAGCTCCAATCAACAAAAGTGGCCTGGTATAGATATTAGATTCTAGAGGATTTAGTATCCTCTGCACTGTAGAGAAGCCATTTGCTTTTCTGAGGTTTTTATGTTTGCCCTTCACATGTTTGGCTGTTATTATCAGCTGTTTGTCTGACTGTCAATATACTGTGTCTGGGTTTGGAACTTCCACGTAAAAGTTGAAATGCACAGAGGTCAAGAGAGTGGCAGATTTTGGGCTGTTGTAAAAGAGATTGATGAAGAGTTTGTGAATCTGGAAGAAACAAAAGCAGCCTGAGCTTTAGGAGAGCATCAGCTAGGCAAGAACTTCGGTCTGGACTTGTTCTTCTTTTCTGGGGGTTATTAGAGATGTTTTGGGAGAACATGATCTACTGCTTCACTTGGCAGTAATCAGTAGCCACAATGGCCCTGCAGCCAAATATTTACATCTGTTTGAAACACTGACAGATGAACAAAATAACTGCTTCTGCTACCAAAATTAATAATTAATAATTTAACAAAGCTGACATTAAAATACTATTCATTAGGTTTTAAAGTTAACAAACCCTTGAGATCAATCAGAATTTTTCATGTCACTCAAAACTGGGAGAGCTTAGAGGAAATCCTGGAACAACAGGGCAAGTTTTATTGGTGCAAAGGATACAGAACCTGTATGTTCTTTATCCAAGCCAATTATTTTGTAATTAGTGTAAAAACAACTGTTGTGACTTTAAAAAGTCCTCTACTGCAGTACATCTGTACACTTTGTGTTTCATACAGAGAAATAAGATGGCAGCAGTGATTTACCCCAGCCAATTTTGTCCATCTGTCTTATGTCATTAGCACTGAAAGATCTTTTAAGACCAGTTTGAGGTCCACCAGAGCTAAGAGCTCTGAGCGGTTTAAGTCACAGTCAAGCTTACTAAAAGGTAAATAAAGTTAATGAAACTAGGTACAGATGCTACTCTGAAACAAAAAAATACGTGACATTGCCTAGCACTGTGCACAGTTATGTAGCACAATGTTTAATACAGTGGCAGATACAAACAGCTAAAGAGATCAGCACTGATATAACCTCGGATTGGTGCTGGACAGGCAGTAGCAATGCTGAGAAACTTTAGCAAAAATTCCCTAATACAGACATAGCCATGAAGACTGGAAAACACTAGAAAAAAAAAAAAAAACACTAATAGAGGGCAGCTGATTGGTGATAGTCAAATGTACCTGTCTGAAAGCAGAAAAGCAAATATCTGGGGTGGTGTCTGGCCCAGCAAAACCAACAGCAAATCTCCCATTGACTTCCATTTTGACCCTGTTTTCTGCATGGACAGTAAGAGAAAGGTGACAGGGTTTTTCTTGCTTTTCCTTTTCCAGTATAAAAAGTGCTCTGTTTGGAGAACTGCCACTGACTCTTCAGCATTTGGCCCAGTTTTAAAAAAAATCTCTATCAGCCAATTAACTGTACAAAATAAATACTGTCTCTTCAGCTGGCCTGGATAGTTTCTATGGCAGCACTATACTTAATCTAAACTCCAGTCTTTTTCCATTTCTTGCTTCTCTCTTCAAGCCACCAGCCACCTCACCACTTCACCTTGAAGAGGCTCTTGAAAGCAGAATTTAAAAGACAAACTGTTTCTCTTTCTCTGGCAGTACTGCCCCTGGTAGAGAAAAACTGGGGTCTTCACACAGAGCAGTGAAGCTTCCTCTGTAGCTGTTATCTGCTGCCACTCACTGTGTCTTTTCCTCGACCCAGATGACACAAAATATTTCTGCAGAAACTACAACTAGAATTCTGGACCACTAAATCCCAATTCTTTTCCCTCCTCTCCTCTTTACTGTCTTGTTTCCAAATAAAGTCATTAAGTATATTTTAGAAATCCACAAGGTATCTGGATCTGCATTTTTATTTGCAAATGATCGCTGCTAATGTTAGCATGTGTGTGTATATATATATATATGCAGATGTCTGTTATTCTCTAACAGCACAAGTCCAGTGGCTTCTGATATTTACTTTATGCTTTTCAGTGCTGTGACTCTGAGGAAATACATTATTAAATATAATAACATTTGAAAAATTTAATATTATCAGGTCAATAGGGTAATTTTCTTGAATAAATTTCATTAGGAAATCTTTCATTTGTTTCTCTTATATTAGGTTTGTTTGGTTGGGTTTTTTTCCAAAGACTGAATTTGCTTTTAACTTGAGATCTGAATGCATGTGCCTGGTTTTTTTTTGTAGTTTTCCAAACTGTTGTCACATAAATAGTATTTATATTTATTAGTGTTTGGATACCAGAGTGATGGGCGACATAGATTGAATGAAGCATTTAAAACGAGAAAAAGACAGATCCTGAAATTATATCTGCTATGGAGAAGTAAATTTGCTAAAGCAAAGTGGTAGTTTGAGCTTCAAGTTCAGCACAGTTCTACTTCAAGTTCAGCTTCAACTTCTACTCAGTCTGAAACTGGGCAAGTTTGGGTGGAATCCACATTCACACTACTTCAAACAGGTCAGAAGCAGTGTCACTGCTAGACATCTCTGACAGGGCCTCTGGCAATCTTTCAAGCAGTGGCTTCTGGGAAGTATCAAGAGCTGGCATTGTGTTGTGACAGAGGAGGTTAAACCAGCTGCTGTTAGGGTGATTTCTAAATATGTACAATTCCTCCATTAACTTCTGCAGGCTTGATTGTGAAGAGGCCTCTCTGTGCTGGGACTGTGATGGTGACAGAGAGGTCACTCATTGCAGTCAGGTTTCAAGGGCGTGGAATTGGGCTGACACAGTTTACATGTCAGACTTTGGGTTTTCCAACCATATCCACACCTAAGTCAGCTGTCAAACACACCTGAGGTTAAAGATTAGGACACCTTACTCCACACTTTCCTGATGGGGAGACTCAGGTGGTGAGTGGAATGCCCACACGGTCCTGGCGTTCAGGTCCACAGGCACAGCCATCTCCTCCAGCCTCTAGAACAAACTGCTAAAAGCAGAGTAGAAAATGCTTCTTTCAAAATATTCACCTCAGCTGAGGAACCTGTCTGATGATTGCTGTGTCCATGCATGATCCCAGGAATGACA
>NW_008618369.1:25956-41739 GCF_000691845.1 Merops nubicus
GTTTTTAGATGTTGATTATCTGTTGCACTTACATGGTTCTGAAGATAATTCCCCACACCAGTTATAGAGCATTACAGGTTTTTGTAATTTTGAGATGCTCATCACATGCAGGGTCACTTGTTCATCAGGGCAATGGGTCCAAAATATTCCCATTTCTCTCTGCAGACAGATGTGTGCAAACTTGTTTTCTAGTCTGTTCTGATACTTAGTCATGATTGCCATGCATTTTGACACTCAGGCTTCATGCCTATCATTCATTATAACTGAAAGAGTTTCAGCTGATTTGTTCTGTGGCAATCTCTTGGATGAGCTGCACAAGTTGTTGAGAAATATCCCCCCTCCCCGCTCCATTTTCACTCATTAGTCATCACTGGATGTGGGGGTCTAATGACAGAGTCATCTCCCTGTAAAAAATAGTGCTGGCTGCTTGGTTACACAGCCTGCCTGCTGACGAGGAGGAGGCAGCAATGAGGAGTCACATTTCAGAGACTACAAGAAGGAACTGGAATGGTGATAGACTGAACTAATGCATTCTTCATGAGAAGAAGCTCTTCTATGACTTTGATGGGATGCAAGGGAAGAAGTACTGCATGCTTGGAAACAGTAACACTCCAAAAGCCATTTTTAATGCTGTTGGAGAAAGAAGGAGGTAACTGTGGCACAAATCTTATAAAATTCTCCTTGTAAAATGCAAAACCTATGTTAGCATGATCCTTTGGTTAAGATTTTAATTCTAAGTAGAGAGATGTGAGTGCTCTGATCCCTACACAACTAAAAGCTTTTGAGACTGCATAAATTTTAGGCATACAGTACAAGCCTTGCAATCAGTATCTAGTCTGCTGACCATTGAACATTTCCAACATCCTATAATAACCTTGTGATGATAAGAAAACGTGAAAAAGCCATGTTTTTTATGCCCTTTTAATCCTTACCTAAAAACCTGAAAACTCTAAACAATCCCCAAAAGTAATTTTTTTAACCACAGATAATCCTATTGTAATTTCTCCCATTTGTAATTTTCATATATGTGTTTAATCACTCATTTGAAATCCATTCTAAATGTGCATGGTGCTGGAGTCAAACTAACAGCCATGAAACCACTTGACATACTTTTTCCCCTCTTCTTGGGCATATTTGTCCAATTCATCATTACATAGTTCTGTCATCTGGTACTCTCTCCAAATGCTAGATATTTAAAATCTTTTCTACTTGTGCTTCCATCTGTCAGTATCTTCAGTATTCTTGAGCAAAGACAATATGGGCCCAATGATTTTGCCACACTAAGCTAGATATATTTGACTTCCTTTTCAAATGATGTAATTCCTGTTGATCCTCGTACCTCTTACCCATCCTTTCAATATCTTCATGCACATCATATTCCTTGAAATTGAGGAAAAGCATTTATTCAGCAAGAGGTAAGCTACAGACCAAGGATGACATAGGCATGCCCAACTCACCTTTCAGGTCACTGCCATGGCCTCACTTCATCGCGTTATTTCTTTATTGTTCCAGCAGCTAAAAAAGAAAATATGGCTTTGTTTTACTTTTCTGTGCAAGGTACAGTTCAACAAAACCTTTTTCCATTGTTCCTTTGCTTCTGTTATTTTATAATGCCTGGAAAAAAGTTCTTGATAATCAAGGCTTCTTCTCACTCTTTGGGGTTTTTACACCTATTCTTAGTATCTGGCTTTAGTTATTTATTCATTCAGAGATTCTAGCCCTTGTTTACAATTTCTCCCTCCTGCCCAGTGTACACAGATTTTCCCATTCTTAATGTAAATCCATCCTTTCCTTCATGTAAATCATTAAGCTCTTCAGGCCAGTAATTTTCATTCTATTTTCCAGAAGTTTGCCATTCAAAAATACTAAACCTGAGCAATAGATTTATTTTTGTCCATCTTGCAACTTAAGAAGAACTGAGTCCATTCATAATCACATTCAGCTTTGGTCAGATGTTCTCCAAGATCGTCCTCACACAAAACCCCTGAAGTTTAAAATAGCACACACTTTGTTGTTTTATGAATTTCTGTACCAAAAAGTCAGTCTTCTGAAATGCCTAAGAATATCTAAACTTTGCTGTTATTGATGGTATTTATGTCTACGTCTGGAAAATTTAAGTTTCCTATGCTCATATAATTTCCCTCATTATTTATTTCTTTATCTATTTATACCCTCTTCCAAATCTCAGCCTGTCAGACCATAATATTCCCTTCTCCACAAATACTGTCCAGGTTGGGCCTCTTTTACCATCTTCCAGTGATTTTCATCCTAACAGATTATGTTTTATTCCTGCCATCACATTTTAAGATGAATAAACACAATTTGGCTGTTTTACTTTGGTACAGCTTCAAATTTCCTGACTTTTATGTATTTTAAGTTGCGTCCACATAGGCCTGTATATAAAATTTCCTTGTTTTCTTTTCAGATTGAAGAAACCCCAAGAAAAAACAGCATGAGCTTCCCCACCCTTTCACAAAGTGATTATAAATGTATCTATTCATATTAGATTAACTTAACATTTGGTTTGGGTTTTATTTAGCAATACACACTAGTGATGAATAGCTGTCAACCTTAGGGTCTGCTCACAGAGGACAGGCAAGGAATGAATATGCCAAGCTGAACTCTTCTTAAACATCACCACAGCCTAAGTTAGAGTTCCACAGAAAGTTTGCAGGTTGCCATTCTCAGCAGTAAGAAGTTTTTATCATGCACTTGAGTAGAAACATCGCCTAGACATTCTCTGAAGTGTTGAAATTAAGTCCTCCTGTGATTAATCTTATAAATAATAACCAGAAGACTGCATATCAACTCATTTTATTTCCTCTCTGAAGAAGATAGAGAACTTAACCTTAGATTTCAAAAAAATTTACAGCTAAGCCAGTACTGCAATACATTTCTTCCAGTCAGTGTTGCTGTGATTTAGATGAGAAGCAGCAAGAAAGATTTGAGCTGTCACACTTGACTTTGAGCTGCCAAGAAGAGGTATTGGAGGTTACAGGCTAAGGTTTAATTTATATTCCTCCTTTTCTTACAGGCAGAGATGGTACGTGCTGCTTTCCAAGCGCAAAGATCTTTCCTGGTGTTAGCATCTCAATGTCAAGAGCCTCAAGAGGTAAGAAAAGTGACCTAAAGTTTCAAGAGGCAGCATGTTAAAAAGGCTGTGTTCCCATATGTTTAGTATCAACCCCTGTATCTGCTTTTATTTGTTACTTTATTTATACAGGGCGTGTAGAGTCTCGCTTTCAGTGTCATTGCATGGTGCTGCAATCAGCTGAAAGCCATGGGTCAGAGCTGAGAACCTTTTCTGTGCCAATACATGTAAGATCATGGAAGGAACCAAAGGAGTATTCCACTTTATGGCTGCCAGTGGGATCAGGGTTTCTCTGGCAAGCTGGAAATGCCATGGAACAGAATGGCTTTTTGCTAGCCACACATGCTCTATCACAGACTTTGAGGTCAGGGGATAAGCTGTTGAAAGAAAAATCAGTTCTGGCCCTTAGACTAAGTATTCTACAAGCTGAGGTCCAGGTTAGTCCAATTCTGGAAGGAAGGCAAAGCATTTTGTCAAGAAAATGAAAAAACAATTTATATCGAGTTGATTTATCTAATTATTATACTGGCAAACTAAAAAAAACCAAAACTAAACTACTTATTTAAATTGTCTGTTGGCAACTAGAAAGCTCAGGGAAGCTGTGGAGTTGTTCTGAAATCTCACGAGGAGGTTCTAGAGGGTACAAGGTTTTGGCCAATAGCTCTGTATCCTTCCTGGGAACAGCAATTGTGTAGTCCTCCTGTGGGATCACACCTGAGTCTCCCTTCCTGGAGTGTGCAGTGAATGAAGATTTCACTTGCACAGCCTCTCCATGGCCTTCAGTGCTTTCTTTTTCCACTAGCTCCCTTCTCCATAGCTGATTAAATTCTGTGTTTTCCTGTCAGAACACTCTGCAACTCACAGAGATTATTGCTATTTTGCTGTCGCTGCTGTTCTTAGAGACAGAAATTAAAAGTTTTTCTAATCAGTATGTTTTAATGGCAAGGATACTCAAAGGGGGAAAAAAAACAACACAGATACTCCAGGCAAGACATTAGATTTATAGAGTTCCAAGCAAGAAGGGATGAGTTGTTTTTCCAGCTGTCCCTGATCTCAGAGAGTAAAAGTGGGTCACGACACACAGAGAACAGGCAAAATTCCCACTGGTACAGGCCTCAAGCTGTCATTTATATTGGCTGTGAATACAATTGCACCCAGTGGCCCACAAACCTCTTCGTGCTCGTAGGTAAAATATTCCCCAGTGAACAGTTTCTGATGGCCCTGAACGTAATGCAGTGTTCTGAAACGTTGGTATTGTCCCACCTCTGGTAAGAGGAGAAGCTCTGGTTCACTCTTTAGCCTCCTGTGCTGATGTGCCATCAGTAGGATTTTCTGTTTTTCCAGTCCCAATGGTTTTGAGATTTTTCCAGTTACAAAGTTTAGAAACTTTCATTTAAAAAATGACAACAAAACAAGAAAAAAAAAACAAAAACAAAAACAAAACACAACCATGCTGAGTTAAGAGATTCTCCAGCAATCCAGAATGACACGTAGAGAAGCAATAAGAGAAGCAATAGAGAAAAGAAATCTTGTTATAAACATCACCAGAGCTGGCCACAGGTCTCCGTGTCTTAGTTGCACATTATGACGCTTATGTAGATTTTTGCAACTTGTTGAAGGCAAGGAAGTATCCTTCAACCATCATGCCACTTGATATGTGTGTGCACATCATTCCTAAGTTAAAATACTGGGAATATTACAGACTAAAGTTCCTTTCTCAGAGAGAACAAACCCAGTCCAGTTACTTGGGGTTTCTTACCATAAATACTGCTAGGTACACATTTTTAATAGGCATCCAAACTGACATTGTTCATTCTGTTTCTCTTTTTTCCTCTAATTTTTTGCCCAGATATATTCAGCTATACTATATACCTGGAAATAATGAAAGGCTGCCTATCTGTGCAACTTGAACAGTGTTTTCCACTGCAGAGAGTGACAGTTCCAGGCACTCAGCTTTTTACAACTCCATCTTAACGAGGAAGAAAATCCTCTTGTAAAGCCACAGTGGTTAACCACTTTGAAAAAGCTGGTTAGCAACAGCTAACCCAGGAGAAGGAAAGAAGCAGGAGTGCCCCCCCTATGACCCAGGACCTTATTGATGTGATGTCATCTGGGCTCTGGTTGTATTTATAGCCTAGAGCCACGGAGTCAGTGTGGAATCCAAACAGGAAAGCTAATCATTAGTGTATCAGAATGCACAGAGTAGAGAAAAGCAAATGAAGATGACAGCATATCTATAAATGCAAGAGAAAAGAGAGTAATTCTGTCATTCAGCTGTCTAGACTGTTTGCTTTATAATGTAAAGCTGTGAATGAGCCAGCACGTTGCGATTATGGCATAGGAGCTTTGTAGACATTCAGAGACAGCGGTGTGGAGACTGAGGGGATTTACTGAGTTCCTGTCATGTTGGGATGTCATACGTGGTGCCTTTTAAAAAAAAAGAGGGAGAGGAAAATGCCCTGGAAAAATAAATTAGCTCAGCTCTTGCAGCTTACAAACTAATGAAGAAAGAATTCAAACAAAAAGAAAGCTCCTATACGTGTAATAATCCTTAGATGTTTTTTTGTGCTCAGCAAAGACAGAAATGTATATTGTACAAAAAGCAGTGTTTTTCCCTCGCCGTGAAAGTGCTGAAGCCCTGGTATTCATTTAGCTCTCTAACTCCTGCTACGAGTCATTAGCAAACACGTTCAAACAGTTGCTGAAGCTGCTTTTGCAGAGTTTTGCTTCTTGGTGATAACGCTGATCTTTTCTCTTTGGGGATCTGTCGCAGTGCTCAGCCTTTACTATCTGTGTGTGTGGAAATAGCAGGAGCCTAGAAGGTAATTCCAGCTGGCATACCAATCTAGCATCAACTGCAATAAATTACTTTGCAGAGAGCATGTTCTGTTACTTTTTATGGTCATGTTCTATATTTGTATGTGCAGTGGAAGAGGTCACGTGCCAAAACCACCGGTTGATAGTCCTGTTTGTGTGTGTCCCAGCTAATGGCTGCTGGCTACAGGCTCATTCAGCAAGATGGGATCCTTCAGTTCAGCCACTTATTAGAAATCATTTTCTGACGCCCGACTTCAAACATTAAAGCAAAAAAATGTCTGCTATAAATTGTTTACTATATATGAGATAGTAAAGAGAAGATGGAGAGGGAAAAGAAATTAGAATATTGCTATCTTCTGTGAGAAGTTGTTTAAAAAGGTATTTTGAGACCATGTGTTTACACGTTGCTTCAGCAATTCAAAAGATATATTTTAGCATGAACCGTCACAAAATAGTTTGTATCTGAATTTTTTGTTCCCCATAGTCTAAGCCAAATACAATTCTGATTAAAAGATTATTATTTCATTTTATGATATTTTGAAAAGTGTTTCTGAGCAAGTTTATCAGTTTAACAATTCTTTTTAATTTATGATCTTGGATACTAACGTACGAGGTCACTGCTCAGAGTGGCTGCACCGAATTCTTTGTGAATGGTAACTTACACTCTGTCTTCTCTTTATGAATTAACTCATTTCACTTTAAGAGTTCAAACTGTTCTAAGAGTTGCTTTGAGGGCACGAATAATCCACTGGGAACTAGTTAATCAGAGAAGTTTTTCTGTGAATCAATACAAATATGTGCAGGATGAGAACAGTCATGGTAAGAAGTACCACAAACAGATTTAAATGACAGATTCAGTTCAGACTAGAAACGATTACGTAATTTCTCATTTAAAAAAAAAAAATGCTGAGTTCATACAAATGCCAGAGCTCATGGATTTAATTACTAACGTTGTGCAGACAAACATTCCAATTAAATACCTAGCTTAGATATGCAGAGTCTATGCGCAGGTGGGAGGAGAAGAGTGGAAGAGAAAATGAGAGGTAAGGGAGGGCTTTCCCTTTTTCTCCTAAAAAGGGAAAAAAAAACCAAACCTGAAACCCAAGAAACTGTATTTGAAGTTAGACTTGCAGCCATGAGAACATATCCTGAGGGTTTAATTTTTTATAGTCAAGCAAAAATTCTATTGTAGGAAGAGAATAGTTGTGGCAATTTCTTTGAATAAAAGACTCATTCTCAGAGTTTTAACGTAGAAATCAAAGATGGAGATTTACAGTTCCCTGCTCTCTGTCAGTGTAGGATTGCTCATTTTTTTCTCTCTTCTATTTTTAAAGTACTTCAGTAACAGGACTCCTGGGACTTCTTATTCTGCATCCTAGCAGGATTTGTGTTCTGATTACTCTGACTTGCTTATGTAATTCTATTTCCCATTACTTTTCTTCATACTTACTGGGATCACCCTCACTGTTTTCCAAAAACATGAAGAGCAGGATACTCCTTGCCTCATTAATTTATTGCTTACTGACACAAAAGAGTTTGAGCCAAGTTTTGCTGCCATTCTACTCTCCCGATTGCTGCAAACCTGTACCTCTGTATCTAGAAATAGCTTAAGGAAGAATTTGGCTCAGTCCTTTTAAGGTCCTCAGGTCCCAAACTTACAGAAGGTGCCAAGAATGACATGGACAGAGCCTGAGAGTCCTGAGCTCCCAAGGGAACCCTTTTCCCCCTCCTGTTCTCTGAAATCTTGCCAAACTGTTGACATATTTCTGTTATCAGCAAGCCTACAACTGCATGCGACACGTGGTCACAGCCGCAGCGAGGGACCAACTGACATTTTTCAGTCACTAGTTTGCTGCCTTATGGGGTTTACAGGCTCATTTTTTGATATTGTTGCAAACTCTTTGGAGTTTCAGCTTCAATTTAATCCTTGATTATTTCTTCGTTGTAAACATACTTCCAGTTTCTAGAGAGCCCCCTGGCACCTGTTATCTCATAATTTTGTCTCAGAGGTGCTCAAGTACATTTAACTAGCTTCAAGCTCATTATATTTTATGATCATAAAATCATAGAATCATCTAGCTTGGAAAAGGCCTTTAAGATCATCAAGTCAAACTGTTAACCCAGCCCTGCCAGGTCACTACTAAACTACGTCCCTCAGCACCACATCTCCATGGCTTTGAAACCCCTCCAGGGATGGGGACTCCACTGTCCTGGGCAGCCTGGTTCAGGGCTTGACAATATTTTCAGTGAGGAAATTTTTAATTAATTTTTGGTTTTTTAATATCCAATCTAAATCTCCAGTTTTTGATTTTTGAAAGTTATGCAGACTCCAGGACTGCTTATTGAATGTGGCAGTCTTAAAGTTTGTCTCTGGGGAGTTCTCATGTGACCCATGTGAATGTCCAAGGCTGGAAGCTTACACCATCTAACATCCCTGTCCCGGGACATACCCCATGGGAAACCTAATTGGCCTTAGCAAAGGCTCATCAGATCTCAGATGTTGTGAACAAAATGACTGTGGCTCAACAGAGCACCATTTTCTGACAGAATTTTGCTACCTGGATGCCCTGGTCCTCACTGACATGGACTATGGTCACAGCAGGAAAGACTGAGGAGTGGCAAATGAAAAGGTTGAAAACTGTCCTTGTTGGTTGGGTGTGGGATGTTGCCCATGTGCCTAAAGCAGGAGGCCCCTTCCTTATTGAATATACTGCCCATGGAGAGCTGTAGTGGACAGGAAAACAACAGATAGGGCATTCAAGTCCATTTAAAACCCAGCCAGAGTCCTGGCCAAAAGCACTGGGTGTGATTTGGCACTGATGCACACAGTTTGTGTCAGGCCCTGGGTTTCTCCACTGGTTAGAAGCTGTTTGTCTTTCACGTTCCTCTCCAGTTGTCCTCCCTCAGAGTTTACATTTCAAAATAAACCCACAAAAGACTAAACTAGTAACCTGTCGTGTGGGGTTATGGTTTGTTCTTCCCTGCTTTTTTTTCCCACAAAGCACAAAATTGTTACAGCTAATATTGGCTGTTAGATTGAGAATGTATGTGCTATCCAAGAGGAATAAAAGCCAAATACCAATTAAATCACTTTGGAAGCACACAAATGTGTCTAAGCTTCTGTGCTGATGAAGCTGACCAGACATTTCTGCAGATCTGTCTCTCTGTGTCATAGTCCTGCTGTTGCACAGCAGCGAGTTTGAAGTGGCTAAACCTGTACTGTTGACAAACAAATCAAACGCTTGCTGCACCACTGTGTTGGAGATTTACAGGCTAAGAAAACAAGACCAGAATAAATTAATGTCTCTCTGTAGTGAGTTAGGAGGAGACCTTTGAACCCGTCACTGGTGGTCTCCCCTGCCCATCAGAAAATGCTTGCAGAGAAAGCACTGGATTAAGGTGCAGTAGGTTATACTGCAATTTTAAGAGCAAAACTGTGGTATCAAATGTAAAACACTTTCTGCAAGGAGAGCTGGAGATAGGCAGTGATGAAAGAACAGTTTGACAGACATCGACAAGAGCTGGTGGTATTCACCATGGAGGTAATAATAATGGCAAAAGTAAGCATTTGGGGAATCAGGGTGCAACACTGGGAGGCTTAAGGTTACCAACTAGTCCAGATTCGCCTCTGGAAGAAAATGTATTTTCTATCTACTTAAATAAAGAGGTTATTCCTCAGCCTAATCTGAACACTGATTCCATTCAGAGCATTGATACACAGCTACAACAAAAACAGACAGGCCTTTTTTAAACTGAATATATACAAAAAAAAGGACTAGCAAATTTTAAAGTCTTCTTTACGAAATGCCTTTTTGCAAAATAGAAAACACGGCGAACTACAGTTAATCAAAGACTGTTTTAGTTCTAGAATCATAGCTGCTTATAACAGGAATGCATCTCACCGGTGATGGCTGAAGCTACCAGTATCTTATTCCTACAGACACAGGGTGGGATTCTGCTCATCAGCTTTAACTGCCAAGGTGGGCATGTTGTGTAAGGTGTCTTTCTAGGCTCTCTTTACAGTAAATGGCAGCACCTCTAGAGTGCATTGTTCACATCTGTTAATGTCTTCTAATGTATAGTCTTCTAACGTCTATGAATAGGTAGAAAGAATTCCTCAGGGACATCTCTTTCTTCATTTACAGTAGAGAGAATCAAGTCTCAGCTGAGAGCAGTTGCTCACCATTTAAATGGGAGTGTGGTAGATGCAATCCATGACATCTTTCATCCCTTGCAAGGATGAAATGTGGGATGAGGCTGCATTAGGCTGTTTGCAGAGATAATGGCTGTGTCTACATTAATGTTTTAGTTCACAGTGGGACTGTATTTTTCCTTCAAGTCAGCCCCATTTACGATGCTGTGAGTCACATCGTAGAGCAGCCTGAGGGTGTACAAAATGGGTGTCTTTCTGATGGCTTTAAGTGGAAGATACACTCCCAGGCAGCACCTAAACCACAATTTACAGCCAGTCCAAAACACACACCCCTCAAAAAAACCCCGTGTATTGAGTGCTGGGTCCTCAGCACCAACTGTTCTGCTCTACAGAACCGTTCCTGTTAGGCTGCACTGCTTGCCAACATACACAGAGACGGCTCATTCAGATCAACACCCCGTTCCAAACTTGCCTGTGAAAAACACAGGGAAAGTAGGATGGAGATTTTGAACTGACAAAAGGAAACAGGAGAACTGTAGGCCACGGAAGAAAGGTTGTAGTTGTGCCGTTCTGGTTGCAGCTGGGTGAAATGAAGGGGCTGCTGATCCCAAATGCTCTCAGCTTTCTTTTACTGCTCCTACAGCAAAGGTTGCCTCCCCCTCAGTGTAACTTGAAAGGGTATTTGTCCCTTGCCATGTTTTTTTCATAGTAGGTCAGGTTGATTTAAACACTGTAATAGCGAGGTCTGAATTGTGTTGCCACCCATCAACATAAAAATTCTTTAGTAAACAATCTCAACCCTCAAACCCACACAAGATTAGCTTAAAAATACAGAAGATCTTTTAAAACTCTGTTTTTATTTACCTGCTGGGTTTTACACCTTTGTGATTCATGCTGGCAGGTTTCTGGACAACAGTGGTCCTGAGAAAATACCTGTTTTCCCAAAGTAAAGCTGAGATTTTCAAGTAACTGCTGGGTCAAGCAGCCAAAGTTTAAGCCAGCCATGCAGTTTAGTGGTCTGTGATTTAGCACAGGCAAATCACAAAAATCACAAGACCCCAGAGTTTGTCCATTCTCCTGAGTTAAATCCACATGCCCCAGTCCTGTTAAACCTGTCATCTGGGGAACTCCTCGTGTGAGTATTACAAAAATGTGAAGGAGAAGAAAGGTTGTTTGATGGGGTCAGTTGGAATATTGGTCTGCCAGGCCGTTGATGAGTCTGGGCTAAGACTGTTAAGTCTCTAAAGCCAAAGCCTAAGGCAGTTCTTAGTTGCATGCTGTAACTTTTTTCGAGGGTTTTGGCTAATCACTGCAGTAGTTTTACCACTCTTGATTTTCTAATAAGAATTGTAAGATGTGGTTTAAAGCTGGCTCGTTGTTTAGGTATTAAAATTTTAAAAGATCATCTGGTTTTAATAATTCTGAAGAAAGGACAAAGACATACTGGGAATTACTTTCGATATTTCTAAGTTGTGCCACTGTTGCATTTTTAAACATTTCAGCAAAACTGATACTGTAGTAGGAATGGTGTTTATACAAAGACTCTTAAATTTCTGTTAAACAACTGCGCCGTGTCTTAAATGACAAGAAATTTTATCTAGCACATGCCAAAGGCATGCTGAAGATTTTTCCAACAGCACTGATTCATCTCCTTGAATTCATTTTTTCTTAGAGATACAGTATAGACAATCATTTTATTAACAGCCAGCTGTTTTAATATTCATTGCAATAAAGAGATTATTCTTCTACAGCCCTCAGCACAACTGGTTCTGCATTGTAGAGCCAAACCAGACTAATTACTGCCAGAATTAATGAGCCTTTCTATACCCATATGCCATATCCACTATAATTCATCTGCACTTTAATCACTAACTAAAGATTTGGAACTGGCTGTGGGGAGACAGGACTGGATGAAGTGATTCCTTGCAGGCCGGTGCTGCTTTGTGCCCCAGCCCTGCAGACAGTGGGCCAGCGGGTGCCTGCACAGACACACCCAGCACACGGGCTGTGTGCAGCACCAGCAGCCCTCGCAGGGCAGGAGCAGTGCCCAGCGAAGGGAGGACAGGCTGCTCTGCGCCCCCGAACCTCTCGCCTGGGACAGAGCTGAGACAAGCCTCAGAGCCCTCTGGGGCTTCTTCTGGTGTCACTCCAGTGCCAGGCGAGTGACTGCTTTGAGTGACTTTCCTTAGCAATATATGTTGCACCTTTAAAACTCCACAGGGTGCTGTCTCTGTGAAATTATACAAATGTAGTACATTTTTATAAACAGCTGATTCATCGGACAGCTTAAGTCTTATGTTCTGAGGAGCAGAAGTTCTGTCTGTACCACTGACAGAAAACCCTCACAAAAGCAGTTGGGAGTTTTTCTAGGAGGAGCAGAAGGAAGCATGGGTCTTACAGTAACACTGAGGAAAATGCCTGGCCCTCATTTTGCTTTCTTATCTGTAGATATTGCAGCATTCTACAAAATGAAACAGCTACAGAAGCATCACTTCATAGAGAGGAAGCTGAAGCGCAGAAAGTTAACACAGTTTTCCCAAAACCTGATGATAATTTGGTGGGATAGCTGCAGAGAGAACCCACATCTAAGGACTCCTACTTCTGTGCCCTATCCACAGAAACGTGCTGCCTCCCAGTGCTGTCTAGATACACCAGGCATCTGTGGAGCTGTATTTTTAGCCCTAATACTCTGTTTGGCTGGAACTGGGCCATGAAGATTCACAGTAAGCTAAGGACTGTAAATACCCCTTAGACTTTATGGGAGGAAAACTGGCGTAATATCAAAGCAGAACAAGCACTTTCTTAAATTTCAGTTTTGTTAACTGCTCTCATACTTGAAAGATTTCCCTGCAAAATAAGAAAGAACCAACCAGCTGCAGCATGTTGTAAACAAGCAAAAATTAGAAAGAAGAATTCCTGCAGACTTTATCGTGTTATGACAACAAAATCAGTTTTCAAGAACTACAAATCATGGAGGTTTCAGGGCTTTTTCAGACTTAATGACTTATGCTGGTCATTAAGCCATCAACAGAAAACAATCTTTTCATCTCCCAGTAATAGAGTAAATATTTGTTTTCTCCCAACCCACTCTGTTGTAGAAGACCAAATATCCCCATGCATCTCAGATGCACAGGCCTGTCTCAAAATTACATTACAAAATTACATTCTGCGTGTCATGACAGCACTAGTCCTAAAGAATATGAAGATTAGTTGTCTCCAACAAACACTTTGTTCCATTAAGCAAGTAGTCCTGAGGATAGGGGAGAAAAAAAAACAGAGTTCTGCTGCATCCTGAGTGACTTCTGAGTGAAGTGCTAGGGGAAACCAGAATGGTGCAGTCTCTTTGGTGGGACACAGGGCGGCTTCTGCAACAAAGAACTGGGCTGCTTTTACAGAAACATTTTGTAGGGTTTCAAGACACAGCACTTGTTTTGCTTGTAAACGAACAACTCCTTGTCCCTCAATGTCCTGTTTCTGAGTGGAAGAATTTTTCCTGGTAAGTCAGTGCCCTAAATTAGTTTTTCTGAGACGCTGGCCAGTGTGATTAGCATTCACGCTGCACAGGAAAGAGCTTGGATAGCATCTACATTCATTCTGCTTTTCTCTTCACTCCAGACACTATTCCTTCCGCTCAGCAGTCATTCCCCTGGATACCATTCGTTTCTGATTAGCACAGGCCAATTTCCCCAAACCAGGGCTTGCAGGCAGGACGTTTCCCATGAAATCCTCTCACATTACTTGCAGCCAAAGGAAATGAAAACATTAAAACCTACCAAGAGGGAAAGCTAAAATTGATATTGCCTTCAGTGTATTACTTTCTCAGTCTTGTTCCCTGAGGCCACTCAGATGGTAAGAGGCCGCTAACCTAATAAGTAGTTTGTGTTTCTTATAGAAAGAACAACTTGGTTAATAACCTGAAAAACTCAAGCCAGGCTAAAGAACTCTGTCCTGGTTTTGGTGGGACAGAATCCCAGGCAGCCATGCTCTGCAGGCCATTAGCAGTTTGGAGTCAGGGGAGCTGACCCCAGCTGGCTACAGGTGTATCCCAGACCATGAACATCATGCTCAGTATAAAGGGGAAGTCTGGGGAGACTGGGGGGTGTGGGGGTGTTCCTGCTTGAGTTCCTGCTCTTGCATGGGCTTCTGCTGACCCTGCATCTTTGCCTTCTGCTCCTGAGGATGCTTCTCATTTATTGTGACCACTGTACATTCACTGGGCTGAGTATAACTTTATATACTTTACACTGCCATTGGTACTAGTTGGGCTGTTTCAGTAAATCTGTCTTCATTTCAACCCATGGGTCTCGTCTCCTTTTCCCCCTTTTCTGCTGGGGAGAGGTTATCGGGTGACAGAGCCACTGCTGGAGTTTAGCCCTGAGTACAGGCTAAATGGAGACAGACTCTCAGTATCAGATGATAAATACAAGCATTCTGCTACCTCTGGGGTCTCTGTGGGTCTTAACCTGGGCAGAGTATAAAAATGCTGCTGGTGCTGTAAACTATTTTTGCTGTAACACATTATTAATACGTAATGTCTGAGCGTTCTGCTGCTGCAAAGGGAGGAGGGCAATTAAATTGTTACCTCAACATAGAGAATCTGCTGGACTTTCTTTCCAACTGCTCGATGAATGGGCAGGAGGGACAGTGTTAAGCCACAAGGTGTTTTTGGGCCACCCATTGTAAGAGCAGTGTCATATTTTTTTTTTCAGAATGAGGTGGCAATGCTGCTCAAGCCAATATCAGAGAAGATTCAGGAAATCCAGAACTTCAGAGAAAGGAACAGAGGCAGTAAAATGTTCAACCACCTCTCAGCTGTCAGTGAGAGCATACCTGCCCTCGGGTGGATCGCTGTGGTGAGTGACAGAGAGCAGGAAGGCTGGGAGGACTGCCAATGCCCTTCTGGGTAGCATGGTCCAGAATTGTTCCAAGTCTTGCAGAACTCTGCAGTCTCACCTCCATAGTTCTTCAGCCTACTCCACCCAAGAAGGTGTTTTGTAATATACCAAATACATCAAGGAAGGTGTTTGACTAATGTTTCACTTCCTTTCTCCTTCTGTTGTGTCCTGCTACCACGGATGGATGGTCCCAGTCTCCTAAACCAGGCCCTTACGTCAAGGAGATGAATGATGCTGCTACCTTTTATACTAACAGGGTATTAAAGGACTATAAGCACAGGTATGTGGCCAAGCCCCAGTATGCATTAGCCAGAGAACAGAGCGTTAAGCACACCGACAGGGTTCACAGTGCCATTGCAGAAAGCAGTTTGTAAGCTAAAAAGCATTTGATCAGGTCTGTTTGCAGTGGTGTATCTTCCCCACCTCACCCCTGACGTGCAGCACGTGGCGGTGAGGACGGCAGCAGCGCTAGGGGTGCTGGCTTCCACCCTCTGCACGTTACAGGGCTCTCTTTGAATCTCTGCCATCTCATCATGAGCTTATATGAAAATACATATTTACGTATCAGTGTGTGGCTAGCAAGCTGCTACCCAGCCCTGTCTCAATGCCCCTTGAAGAGTCATTCATAAATCCTGTTGATTTGGTACTTCTGGAGGGCAGATTTTGGCTCTTGATTTTTCTAGCCCAGTGAAGAACCATATTTGCTATTGAGTTTTTCTTATTCAGTGAGGAAAATTTTATACATAAAAAACCTTTTTGTATATATTTCTATTTATTGTATATGTATAATACGATATACTATATATTTCATAGAATCATAGAATGGT
>NW_008618370.1:0-2038 GCF_000691845.1 Merops nubicus
AGCTTTTGGGCTCAGAAATGCCAATTTGGGGAGCTTTTGGGCTCAGAAATGCCTATTTGTGGAAGTTTTGGGCTCAAAAATGCCTATTTGGGGAACTTTTGGGCTCCGAAACGCCTAATTGGGGAGCTTTTGGGCTCAGAAACACCCATTTAGGGAACTTCAGGATTCAGAAACCCACAGCTAGGGAGCTTTTAGGTTGAAAAATGCCAATTTAAGGATTTTCAGGGCTGGGAAAGACCCACCTAAGGAGCTTTTTTGGGTCAAAACTCCTCTGTTTGGGGAGCCTGACGCCTCCAATTTCTCTCCCCAGATCCCCTACGGGAAGAAATACGACAAGTCGTGGCTAAACTCCTCCCTTTGGGGAGCCTGACGCCGCCGATTTCTCTCCCCAGATCCCCTATGGGAAGAAATACGACAAGTCGTGGCTGCTGAGCTCCATCCAGAACCTCTGCAGCGTCCCCTTCACCCCCGTGGAGGTCAGCAGGGACCCCCAAAAATGAGGGGGTTATCTTCCCAACCCCTCCCAGCAGCTCCCAGTCACCCCCCCCCTCCCGTTCCAGTTCCACTACGAACACAACCGGGCTCAGTTCTACGTGGAGGACGCCACCACTGCCAGTGCCCTGAAGCAAGTGTCCCGAAAAATCACTGACAGGGACAACTACAAGGTCGGTGTGGGTGCTCCAGGGGCTGTTCCCAGTCCCTGTCCCAGTTTGGGACTGGTTTGGGGTGAAGCTTTGCCCCCTCTCCCCCCCTCTTTTTGGTAGGTGGTGATCGTCATCAACGCGTCGGCGCCGCCGCAGTCGCTGCAGAACGAGCTGAAGCCAGAGGAGATCGAGCAGCTGAAGGTGAGGGGGGAGCTCTGGAGGAGGAGGAAGAAGAGGAGGAAGAGGAGGGAAAAGAGGGGGAAGAGGAGAGGAGGAGGAGGAGGAGGGAGAAAAGGTGAGGAGGAAGAAGAGGAACTGAGGAAAAGGAAGAGAAAAAGAAACGGGCGAAATGAGGAGGAAGAGGATGAAGTGAGGAAAAGAAACAGGTGAAGTGAGGAGGAAGAGGATGAACTGAGGAAAAGGAGGAGGAAAAGAAACAGGAAATGAGGAGGAAGAGAAGGAAAAGGAGAAGGAAAAGAGAAAACAAAAAGGGTGAGGGAGAGGAGAAGAAAAGGAGATGGAGAAAGAGAGGGAGAATGAGAACGAGGAATAGGAGAGGAAAGAGAGAAGAGGAGGAGAGGGAAAAGGAGGAAGGAGAAGGAGAATAAAAAGGAGGAAGAAGAGGTGGGAAAAGAGGGGGAATAGGAGAGGAGGAAGATGGAGCAAAGGTGAGGAGGAAGAAGAGGAGCGGAGGAAAAGGAAGAGAAAAAGAAACGGGCGAAATGAGGAGGAAGAGGATGAAGTGAGGAAAAGAAACAGGTGAAGTGAGGAGGAAGAGGATGAACTGAGGAAAAGGAGGAGGAAAAGAAACAGGAAATGAGGAGGAAGAGTAGGATGAGGAGGAAGAGAAGGAAAAGAAGATAAAAAGGGTGAGGGAGAGGAGAAGAAAAGGAGGCAGAGGAAGAAAGGGAAAATGGGAATGAGGAAGAGGAGAGGGAAGAGGGAAGAGGAGGAAGGAAAGAAGAAAAAAGAGGAGGAGGAAGAGGTGGGAAATGAGGGGGAATAGGAGAGGAGGAGGAGGGAGAAAAGGTGAGGAGGAAGAGGAACTGAGGAAAAGGAAGAGAAAAAGAAACGGGCAAAATGAGGAGGAAGAGAATGAACTGAGGAAAAGAGGAAGAGAAACAGGTAAAGTGAGGAGGAAAAGGATGAACTGAGGAAAAGAAACATGGAATGAGGAAGAGGATAAGGAGGAAGAAGGGGAAAAGAAGGAAGCAGGGGACAAGGAGGAAGAAGAGGAGGAGGAAGAGAGGGAAAAGGAGAAGGAAAAGAGGGAAAGGGTTAGAGAGAAGGAGACAGGAAGAGAAGGAAAATGAGAATGAGAAATAGGAGAGGGAAGAGAGAAGAGGAGGAGAAGAGGAGGAAGAGGTGGGAAAAGAGGGGGAAGAGGAGAGGAG
>NW_008618371.1:0-5674 GCF_000691845.1 Merops nubicus
CAGGGTTGACAACACACTTTTTATAGTGGCTTTACCAGTTTGTTGAGACTCTGCACTTGTTTGGGGGTGAAATTCCAGAACGTTGGGGGGTGACCACTGGCCTAAGCACTTGCCTATACTCTCCCACACACCCTGCCACTCATAAGTATCCAGCCCTGGGGCAGACCTCTGGGTGATGTTCTTAGAGATGAATTGTATAACTCGAAACAAAACTTAACAAACATTCAAAACACACAGGATGGAGAGCAAGTTGGCCTGGAAGTCCCAAGGACAACCAAAACTCTCAAAACCTGAGAGGGTCTCCTCCCCATCTCACCCACAGATCGGGTGAGGTCACTGAAAAACAACAAGGCCGCACACACACACACACATTTAACTTCATAACCAGTGACACAATCCCTGTGGATAGGCACTATTTAACTAATACAAAAAGAGGAAAATAAAATTTGCATAACAAGATTGTTTTAACACACTTTGTTCAGATTCTTTTGTTATCTCAACCCTTCCTGCCCCCTGTTGGGCGCCAGAAAGCCTGTGGTGGTTCAGCCCCAGGCAGGAGCTGGGCCAACCCCCTGCATGGGAGGGAGAAAAGGGAGAAAAATACAAACCCCTTGGGCTGAAAAAGGAGAATTTACTCCAAGAATGCAGTAGGAACAGCAAACAACAGCAGTAACAACAGGTATAACAACAGATAAATTGTAGAAAGGAAACAGATCCCCCAGCGAATAACCCCTGGCCGGGCCCGCTGGAGTTAGAGATCTCACAATGCTGTTGATGTTCCTGAGATTATTCACAAATAAAGCATAAAAAACATGATGGGCTGGAAAATGTACCTGATATAGAGAAGTATAAAGGGACCAGCAAAGCAGAAGGTGGCTTGATTGCAACCTATAGCCACCTATATTTGAACAGCTGACTGGGGAGATTGTTTCAGTCTGCACAAAGCAAGATCCAGTGGCTGGGATTGGAAATAAATTTTTAATTAAAAGTAATTGAGTGTAAGAAAGTACTTCATCATTGGAACAACTCACAATGGCTGAAAGACTGTTTACACTGGAAATTTTTCCAGGAAGATTCATTTTATTCCAAGCATTGTCTTGGGATCTGAAGCAGAAACTGATCTCAAGTCCTGTGGTCCATGCAAAAAGAATATTGGCTTGAAGGGTTCTGGTGAGTCCTGTCCTTAAACTCTAAGACCTGCAGATAAATAAAAGCAGTGCTGTACACTGAGGGACTTGTTCCACATCAGGTGCTTGACAGAGGAGGCCTCATTCCTAGTGAAATAAGTGATTTCTGAATTAAGGAGTCATTTTAATCGAGAGAGTGAAAGTCCTTTAGGACTAGTGTAGCAACTTGGTGGTTCAAAAAAACCTCAGTGCAGCAATCTAAAGATAAAATCAGTAAACTCTCAGTGGGAGAAGGGCAGTTGTTTACTGCCTTCTTTAGCACATCATACTCAGATATTTCCTTCAACTGGAAGAAATACTACTTATTGCATAGATTAGATTGGGAAAACAGGGTGGAGAAGAAAATATTAAGGTGTTTTCGCTTTGCTCCTCTCCAAGTCATTTTTTCTGTCTGTAAAAATACCACTCAGCAAGTTGGCATTATCTCCAGTTCCAGTAGCACTATTTCACTCCCTGTTTGCCCAAATCTAAACAAAAAAAATAAACCAACAAATCCCAAGTTTTGAAAAGCAAGGAGTGCTAGGTAACATAGACAATCAAGAGAAAGGTCATCAGAGCTGCAGTCTGAAGTGTCTCTTTGCTTAACCAGCTGAAACTTGAAACAAATCAGCTGTGGGGAACATCTGCAGACCATCAAAGATGGTGTAAAGGTTGGTGAAAATCATTGTGGCCACTGTGATTCCCAGATGCCAGCCAAATACAAACAAAAGCTTCTCCTTTTGTCACACACATCGTATTGTGGCTCGAATCATGCAGAGCTCTGTTGTTGGGTTGTTTTGTCTTATTCCTTTTGTATATTCAAGTGGAGAAACAGGCTTAAAGAGCTGTTTGGGCAGAGCTTATCTTGCATGTGGACAAGAGAGGTGGCTCTCTCCACTCAGGCTTTTCTCTCACAGCTTTCTATCCTTGGCCTTTTCTTTCCCCTCATGATCTGTCATCCAGAGAGATGACTGCAGATGGGGTCAGACCTCAATGGGACGCAGGCTGCTGTGACCATGGGCAACCTCAAGTGCAGTTTCCAAGAACCACTGGGGCCTTGAGTAATTATTTGGGTGTTTAAAATACACTCAAGGCCAAGCTACACCAACAACAATAACAGCAAAGCTGATCCGAGTTCCTAAACCTAGGTCTATATAGACCAGCCATACTTCTTTTGGGGGAAATCCAATCAGGTCAAATACTCCATTTTGCTAGCACTTGATTCCATATTTTCTCAACAAAACTGTTACAATGGACATACAATGAAAACAAGTGACACCTCCAAAAGTAATCTGCTGTGGGGGCTGCCAAACCCAGCAGCCTGATTGAGGTGAGGAAGCCACAGCCCCATGCCCCAAAATCCATCCCTTGGAGGGGCTGAATGTGGGGCCACCACAGGCACACGTCCAGGGCCACAGCAGACAAAACTGTTATAATGGACATACAATGAAATACCTCCAAAAGTAATCTGCTGTGGGGGCTGCCAAACCCAGCAGCCTGATTGAGGTGAGGAAGCCACAGCCCCATGCCCCAAAATCCATCCCTTGGAGGGGCTGAGCGTGTGTCCACCACAGGCACACGTCCAGGGCCACAGCAGACACACATACACACACAGACAGAAACACTCACCCAAACACTGGCAGCTCAAACGGGTGAATCCTGTCACACTCCCTGGGGGTTCAGGATGAAGGTCTGTGAGTGAGCAACGCACACACACATGTCATGTGGGTCTTGAACTGTTAAACTGCTCAGCATCTGCCCCCAAATTTCAGTCCTCCCAGGCACAGGCACCTTGGCATGTAAACCTCTGTGCCTGTGGCCCCACTCCAGGTACTGACCCCTTTACACACACTCATACACACACGTAGACAAAAGCAGCTCCCTGTTGTCCCCCGTGTGCCTTGGTCCCTCCAGTAGCTGACTGACAGACCCTTGGATCCCTCCAGGATGTGGCCTAAACCTCCAGGCACCTCAATATCTGGCTCCAAAGCCTTTTACCCTACTCCAGCTGGGTATGGGGTTGTGAACACACACTGATGTGAATACACCTACACAACACACACACTCAGGTCTCTCCTCTCCCACGTCTGACCCTGCTCCCACTCCAGCTGCTGCACTCAGACCCCACGTGCCCGGGGATGCTGGAGAGGGTCACTCTCTGGGAAAAACAATTAGAAACAACATTGAATCAGGAGACAGTTCACAGACCTGGCTTTAGCTCAGTCTGACCAGAGCAAACATCCCCAAACCGTGTAGGTCCTTCACTGAGCTGATTCCTGTGTCAGTTGTTGATACAGCCATAAACTCCCATCACTGACAGAGGTCATGTTGAACTCTTCTGATCTTACCTGTTTGCTCCCCTTAACAGCAGAAAAGTGGGGGCTGAAACAGAGCAAGAGATGTGCCACACGACTGCTTAAGCAGAGGCACTTCTTCCACCCAGCAGTTTATAGGCTCCTCCTCTATAACTTTTTTTATTTGATGGCTCTCTGGATTTTTAGGCAGTATTTAATATTTTCCTTGGCATCCAAATTCCCCGTGGCTAATAACGCCCCAGGAGAAAAAGGAAGCTGGCATTCTTAGCTGAAATAGAAATATCTAACAAATCAACCAAGTGATCTCTACAAACCCAGATCAAAAGACAGATAATCCACAAGTCACTACTGTTTTGTTTAAAATCTTGCTTTTTCAGTGACCAATTTCAGTCTTTGGAATGGGTTTAGTTTTTCTCATTTCTTAGCCTCTCTTTCTCCACCTTTTTTCCCACTTTGGCCACAGATGCCATTGAAATGGTATCAATCTAAACACTAGCCATCACCCAGAAGAAATCCCAGTTTGCTCTTGCTAGATGTTAGTAGCAGTTATTCATACTTACCTTTGCTGCAGTGGTTTTGGAGGACTGACAGATGGTTTTGGAGCACTGTATTTACAGATCTTCCAAGGGTGGAGTACTTGTGTTATTTTGCTGATGTCTTTGGCCTCTCTTGTGTCAGCTTCAGTGCTTCTAATCTGTGGATGAAATGCAGCCCAAAAGTGTGCATAAATTTTTTACCAGATAGTTCCACTATACATTAGGAGCTGGGTTTTCCCTTTGCTAGAGACCAGTTGAGAACTACACTCACATCATCTTTCCTATTTCCCTTTCTGATGTAGCTAGCATCTCATTTCATAAAAAAAAAACATGTTTCATAAACCCATGTCATTTATGTTTATGCAATGTGAGGATTTGCTTTTGCAGACAACTTGCTTAGAGTTTATTGGCACCCACAAGAGCAGAGCACACAATGGTAAATGGAAGCTCATTTCTCAAGCTAGCTTGGAGCTCGAGGTCTTTGTATTTGCTGTTTCCTAACCATGAAACACACCATTTCTGCAGGTATCAGCAATTTGCTCTAATCATTTCCATCTAGCCAAACAGGGAAATTCAAGATTTTGGTTTCTGCACCTGAATTTGCAGGTTTTCAGAGCAAACTGAAAGGCCTCTGAACAATATCCTCCTACATTTACATCTCTGAGTGTAAAGCTCTTGAGGGTGGTGACTCATAAAGCATTTCTTCCTTCCTCAGAGATCTGAGCTTGCAAATGGAAACAAGGTCTGCAGTTCCAGCAAGGAAACTGGCACGAGGGGTGGGTCCACACCACATTACATGTTGATGGATTGATGGGACCACATCAACGGGCCCGGAGAGCCGTGTGGCTCTCTGGGTAAGAGGAGATGGCAGGAAGAGAGGAATGTCATTAGTTAACCCATCCATGGGGCAAGAGAGACCTCAAAACCAACAAGCAACAGCCTGGAGGTATCTGGAGGCTCACTGTTGAAGCTGGCAGGTGGAGTTGGTTTCCTGATGAGGAATGTCCAGCCAGTGGAAAGTCATCAAAGCCCCCACCTGCTCCCCCACTTAAAGTCACAAGGTGTCATGCCACAACACAAACAGAAGTAAAGTCTGTCTCAACCTGCAAGTTATACATTTAAAAAGCAAGGCAGGCCTTGCTAATGCCATGTAATTCCCTTTACAGCTCCTGATTTCTTTAAATCTGGAAGAAATTACCCAAATCTACACAGTGTTACAAGCAGAAGCCAGAGAACTTGCCTCTGCCTCTTTTGTCACCAGCCCCATGCTAACTTCAGTGGTAAAACTCAATCCAAGGAGTAAGAAGGAGCAGTTAGCATTTCCTCCACAAATGCTAAAAGTAGCAGCAAATGATGTGGATGAATCATCACATCTCCTCTTATACAAGCCAGGATAAAAATGTAGGAGTCAGGCAAGCTGGGATGAGCTGCTGTGCTCTGGGCCATAATATATCTCCTCACCTTAAGGAGAAACTGTCCCACGGGCAAGTCATGGCATGGTGGTACTTTGTGTGGGGTTTGCACCTTTCTTCAGAGCATCTGGGCTAACAACTGCCAGAGGCAGAATGTCAGGTTGCCAAAGGCCTTGGGCTAGCCTGTGATGGCAACTCCCTGTGAGGTATATTCCATTCCCCTTTCATAGAATCATAGAATCCTT
>NW_008618372.1:0-17714 GCF_000691845.1 Merops nubicus
CACAGGACCATATAGCTTGAGAGGAAAAGAAACAGCTAACAGATGCAAAGACTTGTTTTGCAGAGACAAGTCTATTTCATCATCTTGCAGCTCCACAACTAATTGTAAGTAAAACTTAAAATTATAACTGCTAGATATATGACAGGCAGGAAACGTGGCTCTCTCGATGAGACAATTCACGGGTATCACCTTAACAGCCTAGTCTGTTTGCTAAAAGGAGCTCTGCCTTTCAGCAAGAGCTTGTATAAGAACGCTGCTCGTGGGTTTCGTTGTTAGGCAAGAAGTGGTGGGGGAAAAGGGAACTAAGGGTTTCATTATCATGATCAGCAGAGAAAGCTGCTCTCCTCAGGATATTAGGCAAGAAGTGTTGGGGGAAAAGGGAACTAAAACGTGTTCAGACTGATACGGACACTGCAAACTTGCAAGGTCATCGCATTCTGGGACACGGGTGAAAAGTACACTGTGAGGAAGACCTATGGCCTTCCTCCCAGAGACCACTGCCCACGGTAGGAAGACCCCTGCCCACAATTTCTGGGAGGATCTGCACAGGCAAGAAGGACTGAAAAGCTAATTAGCATGCATTAACATACGAAGCGGGAGTGGGCGCGGTTAGGTGGTGAGTGTGTATTGGCGCCACATGGCTATGTGTTGCTTTGCTGTATGGATGTGGGAGGGCTTACTCCTCGGGCATGCGCACTGGTGGTGGAGCCATCCCCCGTGCAGCTGCACCCAGTAAACACACCTGCTGTGTAACTTCCGACTTACAGAGTCTATTTCCCTGCATCAGAGGCAGAATCAGAAGTACGTGGGAAACCTTATGAACAAAATTCACCCTTTTTTGATTGTACAAAATAGATCTTTGAGTAAAAATCAGTGTCTTATTAATTTTTCTTATTTTGGAAAATTTTAGTTGACAAAAATTGGTTTAGGCTATCTTTCAGCAAGTAATCCTTTCTAAACATCCTAAGAGATGTATCTAATTAAAAACATGTGATTCTGTGTGTCTAAATGCACAAACCTTTTAGAATATCTTTAGTTTGGAAATAAACTAGAGAGTTCAGGTTACAATCTTTTCCTATGTCTCTTTGTAAAATCTCATCTGTCTTTGTCTTCATTCAGCAGCTGATCTGTGCCTTCTCTTGAAGCCTGTTTTCCATCTGACACTGGGATGATCTGTTCTCATTCTTTTTCCTGTGTGTTTTTCTTTCCTCTATTCCTGCAGTTTCTGGAAATTCTGTCCTTAGCTGTCATCACTTTCCTTGGACACCTTACACCTTAGCTTCCTATGCTAACAGTTTCCAGGTTTATTTCAAGTGCTAGTTACCTTGTGGATTCTGAATTCAGGCTGCTTCTCTGTACCATTTCACTCTTCAGTTTTCCTGGTCTTGCACATGTTCTTATTGCTCAGCACAGCCAAAATGTCTTATGTTGCTTACCTCTTCTTGGTATTCCTTGCTCACATCATCTATAACCAAAGTATTCCACATCTGACACATTTGCAACATCTCAGATAGTCTCCCATCTAGGTAAGGAAATTTTTGTCGTTATTGCTTCCGATCCGCCCATTTCTTTCCTAGTCTGCTCAGTACCTCAGCTCCATCTGTTCTCTTGGGAATTTTTCAGGCTATGCTATCTCATTTGATCTTACACATGTCCTTTCTTTGGTGGTGTTTAAGCATTAGACTTCAAGTCAAATTTCTTCCAGCTGAAATTCTGTTAACCTGCACTTAGTATAAGCTTCAATTTCAACTCTTACTTCTATGTTCTTGCCTAGATTTGTGTTATGATGCATTTTTATCTTTCCTTACTCTGCTTTTTGCTTGGAGCAGCCTTCCACGACACATGTGCTAACCTCGTTACTCCACCTTATTTTTAACATAAAGATCTATAGAGCCATTCAGCATGTGCCCACAGGATGTGTGTACTTTGATCTCTTGTACATCCAAACAATCCTCACTCTATCTAACATTCCATTTTCTTTGAGACAGACTAGATTTTAGTATATGCATTTAGGGAATGAATCTGTGAATAACAATAGAAAGCAAACTTCAGACTTTTATGTGAGCATGTGAAGAATCATGGGCTAGGGAAGATTAATACTCTAGCTCCTTTAAATAAGCAGTATTCTGATATTATTGTTGCTTCTCATTTAGACTTCTTTGCATCTAATGGTTCTTTTTCTCATAAGATTTCTCGTGTGGCTTCAAAACCAGCAGTTTTTTTGCCTCCTAGGCAATTTGGAATTGTGAAAGCAAGCCAACAATGAAGGAAAGCATTTTGCATAAATGTTGATGGTCGCTTTGGCTTTAAGCGTGTCATCTCTGGGTTTGGCTGGTTTAATTCTTCAGATGTGACTTTGGAAATATGAATGAAATAAGAGCTGAAGGTTGTCTCATGAAAACTACTCACAAATGTATTGTGGGCTATGTTGGTGGCTTTGTGGCACAGAGACATATTTGAAGCTTTTAGTGTTTGGGGAGAAAAAGCTGTCAGAGCTGTCTGACATGATTTATTTTGTAGAAAGGTTGCAATTATAATGTACTAGAAATTTTTGCTGTTTTTCAAAAGGAATATTTGACTTTGTCAGTTAAGTTTTTAGCATCTTATGTATTTGGCAAACAGAAAAACAGTATTCCTTGTAATATCTTTATTGTATTATTAGAGTGGTGAATCTGAGAAAGTACTAGGCCTTTAACAAGCCTGTCAGCTATGTCTTTGCTTTTGTCTGGAAATTTACTGTATGCTTTTAACCTTGTGATTTAAGGAAGGGAATGATGCTCTGAAGGGAGTAATATAAGGTAGTGTGAAAACCTGATCTAATGCTTCCCTACTGGTCTGAGGATAGCTCAGCAAAGATGTAGACTGTTTGCACGAGAGGGGATTTAAACAGTATTTCTTAAAAAGTAGTGAGAATCATGGAGAATTAAATGAGATATAAGTTATATTGCTATTGTTACTAAAATCTGAGGCCTTCCATTGCTTTGGGTCTAAACTTCATAGTGGCCTCTTGGGGAGATGTCACAAAAACTCAACCTATGGTCTTGTGGGAGTGAAAGAGACACTTAGGGAGGATTTGGTATTTCCTCATGGTATGATAACGAGATTGCTTGTTTGTGAGAAAAAGAGTGTGTGTAGGTGAGAATACTCTAAGGCAAAATATATTTCAAATATTCACCTTATCTATGCACTAGATTTAACTTTTGATCACCGTCAGTATTTTTTTACACTTCAGATTTCTGCCATCGGTTTTGCCAGTAAGCTTGAGGGTATTTACCCCAGGGTAAATGTATCTGTGCTGGCAGGAGCAGTAGCATTAGCAACGGTACCACCAAAGCAGTACTTGCACTGTTTAAATAGTCACGTTCATGTGCTCCTACTCTGGATGTTATCACAGGAACTGAATGTTCATTCTGTGGGAGATGAACTGTTGTGGCAAATACACCGTATTTTCTTTGAGTTTCCAGTTCCTAGGGCTGGTAACCCCACCCTCTAGGGAATATTTTGTATAAGTTCTATATGACGTCTAACTTTACAGGTATTTTAGATAAAAATATGCAAGTTCTGTGATATTGCAGAGTTTGACTGAGGTGGTAGGTTTTCGTTACAGGTATTGCACCCAGCTGTAGAGTCTCTGGACCTCCGAGACTGTGATATTTCAGACAATGCCTTATTGCAGCTTTATAACTGCAAACAACTGAAAAAAATCAACTTAAATTCTTGCAAAGAAAACAGATTGGGAATCACTTCAGAAGGTACGTTCTCTGTGCACAGATAACTGGGATCTTAATTCTGTTTTGTTTTTCTTGCTAGACTGGAGTAAATTGCTTAAAATAATCCCTGATGCCACACCAATACTAATTAAAAGTCAGTTCAGTGGTATAAATTTTATGCCTAGAGCACTGATTATCTTATGAGAGAGAGCTATCAGGTTACTCTCGTGGTAGATTTCTGGTAAAACTATGCTACATTTGATCATCTTTTCCACTTCATCATAATTATTCCTATTCCCCAGTAACCCCTGGGGTTGAAGTTTCAGACTTGTGATTTCATAAATTGCTTTTTCCCCCTCTTTTAATTAAATGTATTTGTTAGTAAGTCAGCTTACAGCACCTTTTCTGAGTTAAAATACTTGACTTGCTTTAGGACTTCAGGATGTCAGGTGTTACTTTTAACCTCCAGTTTCAGTTTCAGGAGCTATTAGCATTATAATTAAAAGAATTAAGCTTGCTGAGTTTTATTTCCCACAAATTTTGTTATATCTTGTGATCACATTTGTGATGGAGCACTCCTTTGTTCCATCATTAACTCATTCTCATTGAAAATTGAGACAAAATGCTTATTTAATATTGAGCTAATGTATACTGTGTTTTAGATCAGGTTTGGCTTGTATTTTCTCACCATTGTATAGTGATACACTTGGGTTTTTTACTTAAGTAATTGGTTAAACTTTTAAAAATTTATTTTCTTTATTTTCAGTGTCACCTCATTGTTATACCTTTTGACCTCTAAGATATAGTTTGCAATGATCTTCCTTCTATGCTTTCATCTGTCCACTGATTTAGAGTTCTTAAGGTAGCAGCTAAGCCTAGAGCTCTTTATGTGTTCTATTAATCCATTTGGATAGACATTCCTGATTATTTTGCAATTAAAAATGAGAAATCTAGTTCTTTATTGGCAGATTCCTAGTCCACCCAACTTTACTAACTTTCTCCTACTTACAAACTGAGCCTTTTTTAAACTGAGAATTGGTTATGCAGCCTTTAATTTAAGCTGCCCATTTAAAAACAGTGTTACCTTTTATTAATTGAGTAACAGGTCAAGGTTTTTTGGTTTATTTGGATGAGTGGGACTTTTGCTTTTTTTGGGAGGCCTTTTTTTTTTTTTTTTTTTAAAGAAACCCCCTGGCTACCACATCCAGAAATATCTGAGCCCTGTCATTACTAGGGAACACTTGCTCTGTAGGTTGCACATGGTATGTTTACTGTCCTTTAATACAATATCCAGAGTACTTAATCCTGTGTCAAATTCAGCTGCCACTGCCATCTCTTTTGTCATTCTTTGCAATCTGTTTCTGTCCCAAGAAAGTATATCTTATCCATGTTTCTTTGAAGTTCTTACATAGTAATTTATCTCAATGACATTCAAATTTTATTTCTGTCTGTCATGAGGTGATATAATTTTCTGTACCACTGTAATCATCATGTTTCTATCAGCCTTGAAATAAACTCCTTTCATGAATTGCATCTTTTACTCATGTATTTTTATTTTATTGACTACCTCCTGATACTTCTGTGCAAATATCGTGGTTACTGCTAACTGTCAGGGCTCTGAGGGCACCAACAGACTCTAATGGCCATGACTGGCCTCACCTGCCATACCCACCTACACCAGCTGCCCTTGGACCTTCAGTCCTGGCCCGAGCTGTGTCGTACGTGTACCTGGGTCCTGTCCTCCTCCTGAACTAATGTCTTCTTGGGTTGACCTTGGGCATGTCTCTTGCCTTGCTTTTTGCTTGACATTCACTGCACCATCAGTGGGACCTAGCACTCTCTCATAGCCTTCAAGCCATTGGCTTTTTTTCGTGCACTTGCTGAGGTGATACCTCATGTATATAATATCCCTCAGGTCCCCGCTGCAGTATGGAAGAGCAGTCAGCATTTAGACATTTTTATCAGCTCTAGCATTGTTCAATGTCATTTTCTTGTTCTCATCCGTGAATTAAAAGAAACCCACCACAAAATTATTTCCATGTTTGGAGTCTTGCTGCCACAGCATGAGATGAAAGGTGAACAATCAATGACCAAGGGACAGCACACTGGATCCAGCATGGTACTTATGTTAAAAATTGCTTTGTTTCTTTGACAGGTGTCATAGCACTGGCATTATCCTGTCCTTACTTACGTGAAGCATCTTTTAAAAGGTGCTGTGATATAACTGACAGTGGAGTTCTTGCTCTTGCACTCAACTGCCAGTTCCTGCAAGTAGTGAGCTTGGGTGGCTGCTCAGGCATCATGGATGCATCTCTACAGGCACTAGGAGAAAACTGCGAGTTTCTTCACAGCGTGGACTTTTCATCTACTCAGGTAACTACAGTGGCAATTGTCTAACTGACTTTTGTTTCTTTGTTTTTAAGATTATTGTGGTAAAATAAAAAGGGGATCTTTCTAGCTCTACTCCTGACAAGATTTAGGACCACAGTTCACTTCTAATTTCTTCATCTGAAGAAAAAGGAAACATCTGTGTTGCATTTTGGTAACCAGAAAAGTACACGTTTTGGTATTGCAGCATGTATTGTGGACCAAAGATAAACTTTTATTAGAATTTACCTAATACTGGAGATTTTTTTTTTTTACTATCTTTATTTAGAAGAATGATTTTCTTTAAGTTGTAAATTATTCAAAATATTTCATTTAAAGAGAGTAGAATCTTGGACAGATTGTCTACTTTCAGTTAGGGCAAGCTGACCTGAATATTAATAATATAGGATGTCAAACAGCATAAGCCCCTAGTAGAAGTAAACACGTCATCACTAGTTCTAGTTCAGGAGTGACTCTGCTTTCTGAACAGCTTGTCAGTGTCATGTAATGGGGTCAACATGGGCAGAATGACATTCAGAATGTCAGAAAGGGCACGTAAGAGGATTTAACAACAGTGAGTAGTTAGTGTGAGAAGGGGGAAATCAGCTGCAACAGCAATGCTATAACATATTTCATAATTACATTAAGATGATGAAGTGAGGGGAAGGGTTTTTTTGTGGTAAGTGCGGTGTTCCATTGACTGATGGTGGGTGGTTATTCTGGATGTGAGTTAAGCACAGAGCACCTCACCTGTAACAATGTATCAGATCTGGAAAATGTAGCAAGTTTTTATTTTAAATGCTATCTTTTCAGTTTCTCCAGATGGAGGGCATCGAAAGGAATTATAATCTTTTCTTTGATAATATTTATTATTATCATTTGACTATTTCTTTAAACTTACTTCATTACTTTTTTCTTCCTTTGCGTCTCTCTTCCTTTGTAGGAAGTAACTAAGCTTCCCTGTGTATGTTTTAAATGAGATAAAAGCTTCTTGAGTAACTAAATATTTCCACGTTTTTACATTCGTCTCTGATAATCATGTGGTGGTAACGCACTAGAATTCTGAATTTCATTTGACTAAAAATATATGGAAAAATATACTAGATATAATTAAATTTAAGACGAAGCAGAGGAACTGTGGATGGCTCATGACTCATGAGATGATGTCATGATCTCATGATGGCTCATGAGGTTGCCAGGCCTAACCATATTCTTCTGTTTGAGTGCCAGAATGCATAGTAAAAATATCAAGTGGAACTGGCAAAGGTGTGTGAAAGAGTAAACCACTGAGAGCGTTGGAAGTACATGAATGTGCAGAGAATGGCACAGCTCGTTTGCAGAACACAGAAGTAGAGGTGAGCTAGACTATAAAGAGGCCAAATGCTTCAAGGTGATGTAGCCGTCTTAAAAACAGGCTCATCCCCTGGACCACATAAGAATCTATTTATCTTTACTTACCAGTATGCTTATTTTCCAGTTCTGAGGAGATAGGTTTTACATGTCAGCCCTGTTCTTACTGCTCTACTTCTAGCATGCTCTAAATCCCAGCAATGTTAACAGAAACACAAGCTAAAGAGTCCAAGACAAGTCAAAGTCAAGACAGTAGCAGTCAAATGGTCTCTCCGGTGTTCAGGTACGAACCAGGCAGTCTGGTCCAGTTTTTTTTTTCTGATGAAGTGGAAGATGAGGGACACAATCTGTCAAATCTTCATCATTTTACTTAGATTGATCTAGGTTGGTGACTTTGCACTGGGTTTGGATGTACTGCTTTATACCCTGCATGAACTGACAGTGATTACTCTCTCCACTCTGTCCCACCTGTGGGAGTTATTAGATTTTATTCATTTATTGTCCTGTGTCTCCTGGTCTGGGTGTCTTGAGGAGCTGAGTGTGCTCTCCTCGTGATGATCTGCTGAGCCAGGTGCTGACAGTACCTGCCATTCCTGCAGGCCTCTGTGTGCCTCCGTGCCGGGCTGTTCCTGGCCGTCCCCCCTCGCACTGAGAGTGCTCCTTCTGCCGCAGGTCTGGCAGCAGGCTTGCAGTAGAGGGCCAGAAGGCAATAAGACAATTTGTGCAATGGGAATAATCAAAGCCCTAAACAGAAGTGGAGCTCGTGGTCTCTGGATTCTAGCTGTCAAATCTGGCTGAGCCTCACTGTGTGTATTTGGTGACTACTGGTCCTGCTTCATAATGTAAGTTCTGTGTAAAAACCTGTGTGACAGATCTGATACTCAGTCCAGCTTTTGAAGTGGGGAGAAAGTTTAATGAATTTGCTTCCCAGAAGCAAATTAATAAATTGACCTTTCTTGCCTTTCTAGGGAAAGGAAAGGTAATCGTGGCTTCCTGGCTGTCTGTAGCCAATCACTTTGATAAATCTTTTAGCACAAGTGTGTGATGACTGCTCTAAGACTGCTTCGGGGTGTGACAGGTTTTTCTCATACATAACTGGGTTTTGAATGTGTAAAACTGTCTTTTGCTTTGGGAGAAATTGTTTTATATATGTGGTTTGCTTCAAGATAAAGTGGAAGTAAGACAGCAGATAAAAGACTGCTATAATTACTTTTTTTTTTTTCCCCCCAAGAAACTTCCTTCAGAAACATCTCCAGCAGTCTTGAAAGCAGGAGAAAAATTGGTCTAGGTAGCACAGAAATGCTTTAAACCTTAATTTATAAATAAATTCAAAGTGCCGTGCTCTGACTATAGTAATGTACCCACTGTTAAATGAGACACTGGAGCTGCAGAAATAGCAGCTACACAGCTGGAAACACCCTGGTGAAAAAGCAGGTTGGCTCACATAGCAATAAAATGCAACAGAGTTTAATAAACTGAAAAAATCATACTTGGCATTTTCTCTGCAAGTTCAGTTGGAGAGAAAATACTGTAACATTAACTGTATTCAGTGACCGCAGGGAGTTAATAAATTAATAGCATTTTTTTGTTGACCTGAATAGCTGTGTTTGAAAAAAATGAGCTTTAATGATGTTTTTTTTCTCTAGGTAACAGATGATGGCGTTGTAGCACTAGTCAGTGGAACATGTTCAAAGAATCTAAAGGTAACTTACTCAACTTTGTAAAAAAGAAATTAACAAAAGCAAATACTTTAATTTAAAAATTATTTATTAATATCAGTAAAGGATGGTGTTTACAGGCTGACTTTTGCCTTAGTTTGTGTTATGCCATAACTTTGGTTATTAATTGGATTTTTTCTGTCTCTCTTGTAGCAGTGTCCCAGACTGGGTTTTTGAGAACCTCAGTTACTTCAAAATAAATTTTCTTTTGTTGAACGTCATATACTTTTTTTAACCTCACATTCTTTTAGAGAGATGTATAATAAATGCAAATGAATACTTAAATATTCCCCTTGATTTCTTTGGAGTTATTTCTTGATTCTGTTGAACACCAAGGCAGAATTTGTAATGTGGATAATTTCATGGATTTAAGAAATTGGTTAGCAGCTCTGCATAGGTAAATCTCTAACTCATGGAAGAAACTATGAAAATGAAGTTGTCTTTGCATAAAGATTCTCTAGGCTCTGGGACAGTGATAAAAGATGGAGCAGAGGCATCCCACACCTCTTACTACAAATGATGTTCTGCTTTTCTATATAGTTCATTTCTTATCTGTGTGTGTAGTTTGGCTTTTGGAAAGGCTGATTCTGGATCGAACCTATTCATCTAGAAACTAGGATGGGAAATGTCACATTTTTGCTAGTTTATGCTGTTTAATAAAAAAACTCTTCAACAGAATATCAAAGCTAAGGTCAACTGACATTATTAATGTCCTGGAAAAAAACAGAACTGTTAGTGTTTTATTCGAAGGGTGAACAGTTAGATTTGTTTTATGTTTTTTTCTCTCTGATTTTGACTATTTTTGGACAATTTTTTAGTCTTGATAAGTCTTGTGATACAAAACAAAAATATTATTTTTCAGACCATTCAGCAATGAGATTTCTTTTTTTTCTATATAAACTAGAAGTGCCTTGAAAATATCTTTGTCTTTTAACTGGTTACAACTTTAGCTGTAGCAAAACACTGATTCCGGATTTATAAACAACATCAAGACTGTGCAGGTAGCTCGTTTGGTTGGTTGGTTTGCTTGTTCATTTTAGTGTGGTTGGTTGGTTGGTTGCTTGTTTTTTTGGGTTTTTTTTTTAGTTTTGACTCTTCATAGAAAGTGTCTTATCTTTCCAGGACGTTTTCCTGATCTGCACAGGATCGCATATGGGGTCGGTGCACAGAGGAGTAGTAGGTCATATCTTCTTCTGGGTGGGAATCTCTGAAAATGGTTGGGCAAAGGAAAGCTCTGCCTCCAAAACTCTGGGTGCTCTGACAGACTTTTGTTACTACTGTTTTCATGACAGGAGATCCACATGGTACGCTGTGTGAATCTGACCGATGTTGCTGTGGAAGCAGTCCTTACTTCATGTCCAAAGATACACATTTTCCTGTTCCATGGATGCCCCTTGATAACAGGTAGGTCAAGTCATGCAGGAAGTAAGAGGAGTAATTAATTCCTGACAGTATCTTCTTGCTCTTTGCAAGAGCACGCTGTACTTTGTAAATAATCCCAGACCAGTAATAATGTACCAGATCAAATAGTAATCATACACTGAGATTTTCAAAGCAAGGTAAGAGTTTTTCTTTGAAACATGGCCGCCTTCAGAGTGGGATTTTGGTCGTTGTTTTGGAATTATTTTTTCTTTCCTTTTTTTCCCCACCCCTTAATGTGCTGATGAAGACATGAAGTTGATGATAAGACTTCAGAAAAATGTTAGCAGCTTAAACTCCTACTCCATTCCAAAAGTATGGAACAGCATCCATTCAAGAAACAGGGGAATGGAGTAAGACTGGATAGCTAGGAAAAAAAACACAAACAAACCAAAAACAAGAGGTTATGATCTGTCTTGGGTTTTTTAGGTCTGGTTGGTTGTTCATGCTTTACAGTTATGTGTTTGGAGGAAGAACTGAGTGGTTTTCAATACTGCGGGTATATCTGAAGTGTGGTATTGTAATGGCAAGATAAGTATAAATGCTGTTATATAATTGGATTGTTTTGCTGTGTACCTTATTTCTAAATGCTTCTGAGGGAATAACAGGAAATTCCTTGGTACTTTTGCAGATCGCTCCCGAGATGTTTTAGAGCAGCTGGTCATATCAAACAAAATCAAGCAAGTAACATGGACTGTTTACTGATTATTTATCGTGTACATGTGAGTGTATAAAATTTACAAGTGGGAGAGCTCTTTCAGGAAGCAAGCACCTTGGAGAAGTCACTGGAGATTGTAGCACCAGAGTGCTTCCCTCCTTGTTCCCACCAGAGGTCTCTGTCCACATTGCAGTCTTTGGCTCTGGGTCTGGGCTTCCCCACTGTGTCTACTTGGAGCCCTGTCTGTCTTTGCATCCCTGATCATACATGAAGAGGAAAGTTGAACTGTAATTTATCTTACACTGTCATCACTCATCCTCCCTGATGTGAGGATCAGATTTAGCTACTCCTTGGTATCTTTAGCTACCTATACAAACCAAATTTAAGGTAAGTCTGTGTTCTGAGTTTGTAGACTGAGAAGGTAGTTGCAACTGAAAGTGCCAAGCCCAAACATAGTGTCAACACTTACACAGAAGTGTCTATGAAGTTGGTACTTTAATCTGACAAAAATCAACAGACAGAAGTGGTGAATGGAGGTGGCGTTAACAGCAGTGCCGTGAATGCATTTAAAGTGGTAACCTTTTCACCATGTACTTTTCCTAGGTCTGTAAGAAAATCTGTGGGTACCTTTCTTTTGATTTTATTGATGGTGCAGGTTTCTGATTTTATTTACCATCAAATACTTGCTGGATTTTTACAAATCCAAAAGTACAGTCTGTGAACAAGTAAACATAAACTTGCTTTGAAATTGTTGTGGTAATGTAACATATTTCAGAGTAGTAGCTATGAGCAGTGACTGAATCTTGTATATGGGCAAATACTTGCTTTGGCTTTTGCCTGTGTTCCTGGATGAAAATGCTTTTAGGGAACAAAATGCTGGTCCTCCTAAGCCTGGCTGTGGGTGAAATAGGACCAGATTTATGTCTGAGTACATAAACCTCAGGATGGTGGACTTCAGCAGAGTATGTGTTCTGCTGTATGCAATTTATTATACCAGAAACTGAAAATAACAATAATTTATATGTTGTTCAATTGTAGCAATATTAAAGGGGAAAAAAAAAGTAATATAAGAGTGTAGAATTAATTTATTACATGATGAAGCAGTGGTCTCATCACAATTATATGTAATATTTATTTTCTTTCCTGAAACGTCATAACCTCTAATGAGACTTCTATGATTCCTACATTAAAGTTTTTTAAATGCTACCAGTTTTAGCATTATGGAGGGCAGGTGGCACAGTATGTTGATATTCTGCATCTGAAAGTAGCAGGGTTTAGCTGGTGGCCTTACATGGATCTGATGACACTTAGGAATCCATGAGTTTAGGCAACTGTAAGGAATATGTTTACTTTGTAATATAACACTTGTCATTGCACACTCATTTTAAGGGTTGCAGAAATAAACCCGTCTTCTACTAATCTAATGTTCAGGTCAGATTGCATGGATGGTAATAATATATGTTGCATCCAATAATACTAAAGGATATTATGATGTCTGACAATAATCTCTGACAATAATTCTGTTGATTATATGGTTTATGGAAGAGCAAGTCCATTTAGGAAACTTGCTGAAGTGTGACAGCATGATTTTCAGACTGCACTTGCTGTTGCACGCAGCGCCATGGCTCAGCCCCACGAGGAACGTGATCCCTGTAGGCACAGCTGCCTCAGTACAAACCTTTCCTCCAAACAGGAGAAGTTGGGTTTGCTACCTTAGAAAGTGACATCTGAGGCTGTAATTGCAGCAAATCAGTGGACCAGAGGCCTGAGAACCCAATTAACCACATTTTATTCTCTTTTTTGGCTAAAGGGTAAGTTATTGTTTTGCCCTGTGGAATCCCTGGTATCAATCGGGGCCCATGGTTCCTTTGAACTCCTGGGCACGAGTTGGTAATAAATGTTTTGCACTCTTTTTCATACTGATCCGTCCAGCAGCAGCGATTCACTCAGTAACTGTGTCAAATAAGTAAAGCATAAGCACTGGGCCCCCCAGCCCTCATTTCAGGAAGGGTGCCACAGAAAGACTAAGTAGAATTGTAAGCTAACTCCAGTGGGAAGGGGCCTCAGGAGGTTTCTAGTCTAACTTCCCCGTGCTGGACTGTATTGATGGGGGGAAAAATGTTTTCCTTATATCCCATTTGACTATGTTTTTTTTTTCAAGTTGCACCCTTTCTCACTGGAAGAGCCTGGCTGCTTTTCCAACAATCTCTTCACCTGTTCATAGGTCCTTTGAACCCATCTCTTTTCCAGGCTGAAGAAGCCCAGTTCATGGAAGACATGTAACTATAACATAGTGTGGTGATGGTCTCCAGACTCACAAGTGCTACATCAAGAAAGAAAATTAAAAATTAAGAGAATGTAAAGCAGCTAAAGGAGGAAGGGCACCAAAATCTATAACAGCAAAGGACACTTCAAAAAAATTCTGTCTGTGGGACAGTGCTACTGCTAACCTCACTGGCAGAGTTGTCCTTTTCCCCTTCGCTAGTGTAGCCTTGGGTTTGTCACACTGAAAGCAAATGCAGCTTACACTGGGTCCTTAAATGTGCATGGAATTTACCGTCTTCTCCTATAGCCTCTTTGAAATGTGTAACTTAGTAGTATATCCTCACCTTGTGCTTAAAGATATATACAACCCTGCAGTGAATTAACCCTGTATTTTTAGGGTGGAAAGTTTAATGTAAGTCACATTAAATCCTTCACTGTCAGAGCTTCAGTCTGCTGTTGTACGTGTTTACTGCTAGCATAACTCTACTGGAATCTTTTTTGATTCAGGTTAAATCAGTTGTTTTCAACAAATGTTTACAAGCACTGGATGGAGTGGGAGAAGAGCATCATGTATATGCTCATCACCTTGTATTCTGTATTGTTTGGATATTGTTACTGTTGTAAATTGTTGGGTGAGCATCACAGAATATTCACATGTTGTTCTGAAGATTAAAGTTTGTAAACTTTCCTGTTTGGATAGTTCTGAAAACTTGTTAATTTATATTCTATGACTATGAACATCTGAATGTTCTCCTAAACCACCTATGTCATAAACACCATGGTTTTCTGAGTGAGTACCACATTTTTTCACATTTATAAGGTTCCACCACATCACCTGGTATTTGGATAGTTGGAGGTTCACTGTGTTCCATGCAGCAATTGTTGATTCCCTATCACTGCTTGGTCAGTAGTTAACTGCTAAAGGTGACAGTTCCTGCAAGGCTGCTCTGATGACATTTGGTTTCTTCTTCAAATGGCTGCATTTACAGCCTCTTAACTGTGGATCAAATTTTCTTTTTTTTTTTTGTTTCCCTGCAGAGGGTTCGTCCTTGACAGAAGTAGTGGAGAATGATTCTGGACCTGGTTGTCCAGCATGTCCTCAAGAGAAGAGAAAAATAATTGTATTTGACTATTTCCTGGTTTTATGTAGTTCTTTTTCTACGTCCCCCAAGGAACTGCCCGTGGTGACAGATTGCCTTTTTTACCTCTGCAAAGTGAGGGAGTATATATCACTTGACCCTACTCCCTAAGGGATAAAGTTACCCTGTAGCTATTACTGTTTAGTCACTTTCCACTCACTGAAAACTTCCTTTGGGTAGAGTTCAAGAACCATATTTTAGATTTGAGTGCAACTCCTAAGTAATCATTCTGGCAGCTTCAAGGAAGAGTAGATTTTTATTATAGAGAGGAAGGGAAAGATTCAAATTAGTTACTTTGACATTCAGAAGAGACAGACATCCAGAAAAAGAGCAAGGCACTTTAAGTTGAGCATAGTATGAGCTATTAATCTAGCAGAAAGTTCTATGAAGGACAGAACTAGTTTCCTCTGTAAGGAAGCTGCAAAAGTCTGCAGAAGCAGTGCAGTCATCTTTCAGCCACTGCCTTCTCCCTGCAGCAGTATGCTCACCATCCAAAACATTTCACAAATGGTCAGAGAGCAAGAGATGACTACACATGAAGAGCATCAAGCATGCAAACTCTCCCAGGTAACTTGTCTTTGGATTTGCACTTGAGTGCAGGCCCCTCTGAATAGTTCACATGTAGCTTTTACTGCAAATGGAGTGACAGCCTCAGTGACTACAACTGAATCAGTGCGGTGAAGGTGCAGTCACCTCCTTTGCATGGATGGATATGTTCAGTGTTTAATTCCCATTTTCATTTTACATACGTGGGGAAAAAAAAGCCAACTGAGACAAAATTCATTAGAAAGCCAGCTTCAATGATCTTATAAGCTATTTGAGGGCTGGTAACTCCAGACGATACTTGATGTTAGGCCATTGTTTTCTTGTCTAGTATGCTCGGGAAGTGAATATTCTATAACTTTGTGCAACTGACTGTGAATGCTGTGGCTTAAAAACTGATGCCTGCCAGGGTCACCGATCAGCACTTCTGTTTGTTGTAGCCTGATGTGTTTCCTCAGCCAGTGATGCAGGCCGTCAGCAAGTTGTTCATCGTAAAACATATCTCCTAGAACAATGAGGTCCCAGTTGCCAGCCTCTGAATTAATAATGTTCTTAATGGTGATGGGGAAGGGATTCAGGTGGTTCAGTTCACAGTTCAAGATCATTGCCATTCCTGCAACTGAAGAAAAGTCAAAGTAAAATAAAAGTTACATTTTAGGATTCTGCCATTCAGCCCCGTTACAAATGTCTCTGACACATCTTTCAATTGAGTATTTTTGTTTATTCTGTCTAGGAACTTCCAGTTTTCATTATGGGTCAAAATCTGGCATAAAGTGATAGAATTTTATCCTTGGATCCTGACACAGGAAAGAATTATGCCTGGATGTCAATGGAATACCATTGGATACCAGTGGAAACCCATCACAGAATCAAACCAGAATATCCAGCTGCCTTCATCTGTGGATGTACTTCCTCCCTAACCAATAAGTAATTAACTTATGAATAAGCTGAATTCATAAGTCAATTACAGGAAAGCAAAGTCCAGGGGAAAAAGACAAAATCTAGGCCCTGACATGAAAGTGCAGAAAAATGCTATGGCCCTACAGAGAAGCAAACGTGCCACCTGTGCTTGTAGTTCTCTTCCAAACCAGCCATGATAGCGTATAGGCAAAATCTAATAGAAACTTTGCTCTGTGTTTATTCTAAGGAGCAATGGAGATAGACTTAGTGCAGGAGAGGCTGATACAACCCAGCTTCTAATAGTGGCAAAATCCATCTTTTTAGCATTCATAGAACTCGTGTTTGGCACCTGAGTTGCTGGAGCCAAGAAAAGTCAATGTAAATGTGCTTTAAAAACACAATAAGTCTTTACACAGAGATTTTTTTTTTAAAAAAAAGGCCTTACTAGGGTCTATGTCATTAGCAAGGACTTGTGATGCACCACTCATCACAGCAGCTATTGCTGTTGCTCCACATCCACTTCCAAGATCCAAAACCGATCGTCCTTTAACAACACGTGGGTTATCCAAAATATACCTGAAAAGAAAAAACATTAAAGCAATGAATGAGATTCTGCAAATTTCTCCGTTTTGCCTTACAATGAATAAGAGTTCTTGTCATACATGTAATGAAGCATGGTACCTTAAAAACACAGTCAGATGTGTGCAGCTAGTGCATAGCTCCTTTTTTGTCTTGGATGAATCAAGAACCATTGTCTTCCTCCCTTAGTCCTCTCCACCTCCCAAACAAAAGGAAATCCAGCCAAATAAGCAATGATTTATTTCAGTTGGCTCTTCTGACAGGTGAGCTTATCTAATAAATGGACACAAACTGCAGGGTGACTAAAATGCTCAGCATCAGAAACAGGAAAGTAAACTGTTGGTAAGGATTTGTAGAAATCAAAGGCAATCTGAAGAAACACAAAGATGTATTCATATTGAATACTGTGCCCCTCAGAAGACAAGCCTTACCCACTGCCCCAAAATTCTGCTTATGCAACTGCTTGGAAGAAGAGGAATTTATCTTCTCTCTTTTCCTGAGCCATGCAGACACAGATGCAAATACTTCTAGTCTGCTTCATGTTCCTAAGTAGCAACAAAAAAATGAGACCAGAGCAGCAGTGAGAAGAAAGAGTATCTCCATTTAGTTGCTGACACCTGCCAAGCAGAATCAGCAAGCAAGCAAAAACCTCTAGGCTGGAAATGGAGGAGAACTGACAGACAGCGAGCGGCCATTAAACACAACTCACAGCTGCTACTGAGGGTTTAGAACTTTAACAATTGCCTTGAAACTCAATCTTCTGCAAGGGAGAGGGCTTTGTGTGACAGGGGGAAGAGCCCTAGGTGACAAATTACTGCAAGTGACCAAAAAATCTGCTACAAATTGCCATAACTTCTCTTACAGTAGAAACAGGAAGGGATTCTACATTTGTGTTGTCTTCTGGCATGGAGGGTGATGGCTGACTCTTCATGCAGGGCTACTGGTAAGTGCTTTTGCAGGTGGGTTCCAGTGCAGAAAATTAATGGAAATGTTAAGAGAGGTGTAAGTGGCAAATGGATGGATGGGAATGTCTGGGCCTAGAAGCACCAGCAGGCATGACACAAAG
>NW_008618372.1:17745-26287 GCF_000691845.1 Merops nubicus
CTAATGAGTGTGTCAAATGTTGATGGCACCTAGATCCCAGCACATCTGTATACAGATTCCCAGCAGCCAAGACTGGGAGACAAAAGACGACCTGCCCTCAAACTGAACAGTTCAAGCCGTTGTGAGACCATAGCAGGAAGGTCAAGACCAGGACCAAAGATACAGAACACCCAGATCAGGAGCCCAGGAGACATGAGGAGGACCTGACATCCCACACTTCTTGTTCTGTGTGTCATAAGGAATCCTACCAGATTGCTTGGACATGCACCACTTGGTGCTTTTGAGTATGTGGTTACAAACCCAATGAGTGAAACTGGCTCAATTTTAAGGCAAATCACCTTCTCTGAGGAGGTCTGGCACCCAGCTTTGTCACACTGCTACCATAATGTTGCAGCAGCATTTCCTACTTTGAGGATCTGCAGATGTTTCCTTTTCTGAGGGCACCCGGCCAGGGCATTTGTGCAGAGGCTCAACAACGGAGCTGTGCCAACACTGCCCCTGAGGCCACCCTCCCCTGAGGACAGCCCCTGGCTTACCCACAGGGCAGGGAACAGAGGTGGGACCTCCACTGAAAGTGCTCTTTCTAAAAAGTTTCCCTTCTGCTTGGATTTGTACTGACCTTCCAGCAGTTCCTCGTGTAGAGCATGACCTGGCCTAACGCTTCAGTGCCCCATTTCCAGCAGAGTGGTTGTCAGGTTACCACTAATGACCGTGGTGGCTCAGGACAGCTGGAACAGACTGTATCCCCTGGCAGGACACAGCCCCTTAAGCTGCTGCTGGAGACTGTCGTCTGCAGTGCTGGGTTAACGAGGTGTCTTAGGTTACACCAAGAGAACAGCCAGAAACAGGAGACTCCTGAGCTGTGGAAATGCCAGTTGTGAAATGAGCGCAGTTACAGAGTGGTGTGTTTTCATGCTCCCTTTTTCTTTTTACTTTTCCAGATTATGGAACTAATTTCTGACATTTCCAATACCTCAAAACAAGTGCATAAACAGTAAGTCAATTAAAGTGGTGAAATGCCAGATAATTGTCATTGCTACCCAAATATCTGAGTGCATGAATCATACAATAACAAAATGCAGAGGTTACATTACCTAATTTAATTACACAATGTTTAGGAGCACTCCAGTTCATCTACAAGTCGAGCTAATTAACTTGCAATTTAACTGTAAGACTCATCTTTTTCCTGGTCAAAACCACCTTCCTATTTATACTTTCTTGCAGAAAAACACCAAAGGCTCAGTTCAGATCCTCCACCTTTGTCTGTGCAGGGAATGTCTGACAGCTTGTTCTTTGTGGTACCAATTACAAACTTTTTCTGCTGTGAGAGATTTGATTTTTAAGAATAAAGGAACTCTAGCTAGTTCCTGGGAATCGGGAACATTAAAGACATTTTGACAGTGGCCTAAATCAAAATATGGCTTCTGATGTGACTAGAAGCCACAATAAGGCTGTTGAAATCCTAAGTGAGGAGAGTGATTCAGGCTAACCAGCACTGCAAGTACATCAGCATAAAGCTACTTTTATCAACAGACCAGACAGACATCCACACTCCTGCCTGTCTCCAACCAAACCAAACCAAACCAAACCAAACCAAACCAAACCAAAGTGTTATGACAAAACAGCAATCCTGTTTGGAGCAACAACTGGTGACAGAATTAAACACCTCACCAGGTTTCGGTGGCAACTGCACAGGTCCAGACTCAGCCCCATTGTCAGCACATGCACTGCCACTGAAGGCAAGGGATTCCTCTCTGTACAGGGGAGTCACTGACGCCCCTGCACACCAGCAGAGTCCGAGTCTCCTGTACCCGACAAGAGGAGCGCGGACAGCGTGCTCTCTGACAAGGCAGACACACATTGCTAGGAATCACTGCAAGCAGACAGGTCTGACCGGAGTTACCAACGTGGGTGATGCATGGTGCGTACCTGGAGAGGGCTTGGCCTCCTGGCCAGTAGATGGCCCAGAACGGGTCCCCGTAAGGCCACAGGTCAGGTTTTTCTCTCCAGAACCTGCAGCGAGGGGTGAGGAGGCGCAGTCGTATCTCTGGCGTGAGGTGCCCGCTGCTGGTGACCTCTGTGTTCTCTTCCAGAAACGCTCTCACCTCGGGGTCCAGAGTCTTGCCAGCGCTCCAATGGCAGCAGCGCTTCCAGCGCAGGGAGGGGCCTCCTCTCCTGCTCCTCCAAGCCTTCAGCAGCGTGTTCTGCCTGCCCAAGAGGAGGAGCCACTTCCAGCCATGGAAGGCCATGTCCCCCCAGGAGAGCCCGGAGGACAGCTTTTCTGACGCAGGGGATGAGGCAGGAAGCTTGGAACAAACTCACAGGATGTTGTCTTTCATATGGCTGACAGTTCCTGAAAGGAGAACAACGCTACCTAAGTGACATTCCTTCAGCGACTTCAAGGCTACGTACCACCAGAGCTTTAGGAAGTGGAGGCTGATGTGCTGTTGTGTGACCATGAAAGCGTGCCTTGCTCCTGCCAAGAGAGCCTCTGAAGTCTGAAAGAAGTGATATTTCAGGAAGCAGCTAGGAACCCAGTCAAGAGAGTGCTGTGAACATATTCAGTAAGAAACAACTAGAGGGACAGCTAAAAAGCTAAAAATGAAACGGGCAGTCTTTTAACATCTCCCTCCCTCTGCCTTGAAGATACACACACAGCAGTGTCCTCCCATTTAAGGTTCTTCAATTCAACCTTAGCATTTTGCAGCGAGGCTCTGGCATTGCAGGGCCTATGGCATTCACAAAGCTTATCAGTAGGTTGGTTGACAGAAACCATTAATTCCAAGTTTTATAATGGTAATGAGTGTTTTGTATGAAAACATTTTTTTAAAGACAAGCAACATAAAGAATTTCATCAAAAGACTTTCCTCTTTCACCCTTAGATTCAGGCTGGTAGCTCCAAAATTTTAAAATAAATAAATTAATCCCAAAACCGGCTCTGAATCAGAATAATCCAAATTTTTTGCATTTCTGTCTGTATTTTAAACGAGCAATTAATCTTATGGTTCCATAGTCTCATGTGGATGGTCTCAGCTGCAGAAGACAGTAAACCTTCATGACTATAGCCTAGTCCCTGTAAGAAACTACATGAACATGCTCCAAGCTGGCTAAAGAGAGAGAAATTGAATCCAACATGGGTTTAAAAATTAAGTTTTTAAAAGGTGAGTCACTCAGACTTGATGAGCTCAAACTCAGAGGCCTTCTGACACCACTCAAGGCCAGTTTTCAGGTCACAAGCAGTGAAGAAGAATGGAAGATTGTTATGTCAGTTTAGACTGATTTAAGAATCAGGATAATGGAGAGCACAGAGCTCCAGCACTCAACTGAAAGGCAAATGAAGAAGAGCTTCTCAGTGCATCATTGCCATACTCTCCTCACCCTGAGGGTGCTTCAAGACCCTGAGTGTTTCTTATGCTGATCCTGTGGGTATACTCACCAAGTGGTGGCCTGAAGAGTGAGCAACTGTTTTCCTGCCTTTCTACTCAGATCTCCTTCATTCATCCTTTAATATTTCCATACCTTTTCTAGTTTCTCATCTTGCTCTCTAATGTTTTTTCAATAACTTGCTTCAGGGCACAGCTTTAGAACCTCCTCCTAAACTGATGGCCAGAGAAGCATTTAAGACCTGTGCTTCCACAACAGCAGGACTGCAAGTATGAACAGACACAAGAGAAACCTCACTCTCTATTTTGTGATTGTTTTCTCTGTTCTGCAGTGGTTTTCACGAAAAAGAATGATGCATGAAGAAAATCGACTTCAGCCTGCCCCTCCCATTTCTTCACAACAGAAGAACTGTGGCCAGCTTTGCCATTTAGAGCTATGCAGGTTGTCCCTAAAAAAAAAAACTAGACAAAGGAACAGGAAAAATATGCTAATAAAAAAAAAAGTTTTAACACCTTCTATTTCATTACTCCTGTTTTCCTTAGTTTGTTGTCCTGGCTTGAGCTAAACCAAGCTAAACAATTTTCTGTTCAGGGATTTACTTTTCAGCTCAGTCTCTTCTAAGAAACTGCACTTTCTGAAGTTAACAGCAGATTTTCACAGGCAGTGTCTGCTTCCACCAGTGACAAAGCTCAATGTTTGTAGTCACTACCAAGGGCTGGTGTGCAGAAAGGCTCTTGCTTAGACTTGCCCCTAAGGAGATCAAGATCACTGCTAAATCCTGTGAGCCATTCTGGGGTGCCACAAGCAAGTTAAAAAAGTTGCACTTGTGGGGAGGAGTGGGCAGGACAGGTGACCCTAACCTGACCAACAAGGTATTCCATTCCGTCATGTTCAGTATAAAGCTGCAGGATCAGTAGGGTCATCAAGCCCTTTTTCTTCAGTTGCCAGCATCCAAGAAGGACTCTGTTCATTCTTCTGCCTTTGGTCCTGATCCATGCGTTCCTGAATGCAGTTCCCAAATCCAGTTCCCATCTTCAGCTCCATCCAGCCTGGGATTTCCCCAGTGCCTGTACTGCTGAATCAGTGGGGGCATGATCATCATCATGGGAGTTCAATATTGGTTTTTTACATAATTGTATATATTTAACTATTTTCTTGTTATTCTTTTTATTGCTATTGTTTCATTAAAGTTGCTTAAGGGGTTTTCTTTCAACACATACATCTTTCTCCCTTATTCCCTTTCTCTTGTCCTTCTGGGAAGAGAGAACAGAGAAAAATCTGTATTTCATTTAGTGACCAGCCCACCCTCAACTCATGACCAATTTATTGGTGCCCAACGTGGGGCAACCGAGGCTCTGGCAAATTGCCTGAACAGTTAGAATTTCATCTTGCTCAGTTGAGAGAGCATCAGGTTTTTTCTTTAGAGAGTCTTAAAGGACTGGAAATTAAAGCAGACCCCTCACACTGTGTCGTTGCTGAGTGAAATGTTTTATCATGTCTTTTTAGAGTTTGTTTCAGAGTCAAGTGCCACAAAGCTGCCCTACCTGCCATATGTGCTACGCTTTAGCTGGTGATAGTAGTGTTCATTTGCAGCTTATTTGTGCTGGGCAGCAGGTGAAAGCTGCCGCTTTGCTGTGGATTTTAGTACTGATCTGTGCTGTGGCAGGCTGGGCAGCGATGGTCCCGGTGCGCTGGAATTGCTGGGTTAGACCCCCAGCCCTGAAGGAGGGTTGGCATATGGAGCATGTCCACTACCAGGCAAGGAAGACCCTCCTGACTGGTTTTCACCCAGAGTCTGGCCAGCCTGGGGGGGAACTGATGAGGAGATCACCATCAGGTGCCGGACCTTCCACATTAACTTGGAGGCAGGGCAAGAAGCCACCTCTGTAAGAGCTGACTCTGCTTGCAGTGGAGTTGGGGGAGGGGGGTTGGGTCTGTCTGTTTAGTGTGAGGGTTCTGGCTATTGAATGGCTCCCCAACTCTTTGTAGCAAGTGGAGTTCCCATGACCACGGGGCAAGATCATGAGTTTCTCTTTGAGAAAATTCTACATAATTGGACTCATTGTCTGGCTGATTCCTTCTTGCATGCCATAGTTCCCTGGCCAGTTTGTTCCCTTCTTCACATCCTTTGCAGTGAGTGAGTGCCTTGACTTGTTCCTCTCTCCAGCTGTCTGGCACTTTGGGTTTCTGGGGTGTGATGTGGTAGTGGAGGGAGAAGTTTGGCTGCTAGTCTGCCTGTTAATGACAATATAATTTTATATTAGGCAAGTGGTCAGCAGAAGAGTGCTGTGGGCACCATATTCTGGATGTTGTTAATAATTACACTTTCTTTTTTACCTTGGGGAACTACACTTCTCCTTTTTATGCTTAACTGACTCCACCAGGTTCTGAGGATTTTGCATATGGTTGTTACTATCAAAATACCATGGTTTTGTTGTCAGTTTTTCTGAATGTGTGGTGTCTGTTTAAATATAGCAGGTGTAGGAGTTCTGCTGCTTCAGCAACAGGCACTGCAGGTACTTGCACCCCACGAGCCCCACAATGAGCACTGCCACTACTCCAACTCTGAAAATGAAGACCACAGCTACTCTAACTGCCACAACAAGCACTGCAGCTACTGAGCATTAAGACTGATCTATGCTGTGATACGTTGGGCAGCAAGTGCACCTATGTACTACAGGCATCACAGCAGTGGACTTTGTTACTAAGTACACTTTTGATTTTACCTTGGGGAATTGCATTTCTCCCCATTATGCCAAGCTGACCCCACTAGACTCTGGGATTCCATAAGACTGAGGAATTCAGATATAGTTTTTATAATAAAAATACCATCTTTTTATAACTTTCACTAAATTTATTACTGATTCTCTTTATTGTTTGGTGACTAGACACTGGTGCAGGTCTAGGTGTCATGCAGCCACCTCAACTTCTAGAGTGTATGCTGCTTTGGCAACAGGCCCTGCAGCTACTTGGACCCCGCAAGACTTTGTAATGTGCACTGTGGCTCCTCGGGCCCTGCGAGCCCCCACGATGAGCACTGCTGGGACTCCAGTTCCTCCAGCGAGCACCACAGCTATTCCAGCTCCAATAATGGGTACCACAGTCCTTCCAACTCTGACAACGAGCACTGCAGCTATTCCAGCTCCAGTAACAACCACTGCAGCTCCTCTGACTCCAAAAACAGGCACTGCAGATATTCTGACTCATAATGAGCACCGCAGCTACTCCAGCTCCCACAACACGCGTCGCGCCAACTCCAACAACTACTATGGCCACTCCCACTCCATCCATACTGGTACAAGTTGCCCTTATGACCATGAAGAAATACCTAAAAAAGTCAGATTACTCTGCTGCCTGACAGGATGATCCAGAAGAGGGTCTTTCTCAAGCAGGGCCATCGCAGGATGAGGAGTAAGAACCAGAGGTAAAGGATGACAAAGATCCAAGAGAGGGTCCTTCTCGAGTAAGGCCATCACAGGAGGAGGAGTCAGAACCAGAAGCAACTGTAAAATCCTTATCTATAAAGCAGTTGCAAAATATGAGAAAGTACTTTAGCCATGAAGGTGAGCCACCTACCACCTGGTTGCTCTGATAGTGAGATAATGGGGCTGTTACCATAGACTTAGAGGGTAGAGAAGCCAGGCAGTTAGGATCTCTGGCTGGAAAGGGAGTCATTGATAAGGCGCTTGTGAGAAAGACAAACTCCCTCAGTCTTTGGAGGTGGCTGTTGTTAGCCATAAGGAGCAGGTATAACTCATAGGATGATATTTGCCTGAACAAATCAATGACCATGGAAAAAAGGTATTAAGTACCTGAGAGAATTAGCTATGCAAGAAGTGATTTACAGTGACTAGCAGGTAACTGTAGACCCCAATGAAATGCCATGCCAGCACCCTGTCTTGTGGAAGTTTGCGTGGAATGCACCATCAGTATGTTCCCACACATTGTCAACAATCATCTGAGGAGGAGGTGATGAGACACCAGCTGTGAATGAAGTGGCTAACAAAGTCCAACAGTATGAAGACACTCTCTCTCCCATCCCCTACAGGCCTCCATCTCAGCTGTGGAAAAGAAGTGTCTTGGTCATGGAAAAAATGACTAAGGAATCCAAGAAATCACATGAAAAACTGTCCAGGATGGAGAATAGGTCCTATTCGTCCACTGAAAGGACCCACATTGCAGCCATTAGGAGAAGACAGCCTCCTGTGAGACTGGCCCAAAAGAAGCAGAACACGTTACGAGGTGTGCTGTAGTCTATCTTACATGAATATGGAGAAGACATGAGTAGATGGGCTGAAAAATATACTCTGCTGCCCAACAGGCACAAGTATGCCAGTTACAAGGTAAAACAAAGAAAAGAATTTTTTGAGGAGGAGAAGGGCTGCTCTGGGCTACAGTGAGCATTCCTCTGGTCTGAGTAGACAGGCCCCAGATCCAAGTATGAGGAGGGGAATGGAAGCGTAACCCACGCAAACCCATTTCACGGCACAAACACATTAAACCTGTATTAGTTTGGGTTTGTTTTTTTTTTTGCCACAACACCTAAGTTTCTCTCCCTTGTTCCCTTTCCCTTCTCCATTCTGGGAAGGGAGAGGAGTGAATATAGAGATACCTGCATTTGTTTAGTGGCTGGCCCCACCTCAACCCATGACATTTGTCTTTATCTTTAGTAAAAGTTCATATGTGTTTAATGTCACTTTTGTTGTGTGCTGGCCTCTGCTTTAGGTACTGGGTTTAGTTTGATCACTTACTAAATGTTGAGCTGTGAGCTTCCCTCCTGTAACACTTCGCTGTTTAAGCTGATAGTCCAGTTAAGTCTCTGTTTAAATAACTGGCTAAAAGCTTTGTATTTTTATTACAAATATATACACGCCTGAACATTTTGCATTTTTCCACATTCCAGACTGCTGTGCAGCAGAGTCTATGTAATTAATGGACGTAATTAATGAATGCCATCCTTCTTGAAGGCAGAACTATATACCCCCATCTGCCTAAGGGAGGCATGAAGTTAACTGAAATCAATCAGATATAAACCTCATCACCAATGCCGGACGCTGTTTTTTCCCCATGAATTGCTGCAAATTAGTAGGGCGGAGACACATTAGCATGTATTTTGCATTGCCTGTCAGGGTGGCTACTCTGTTTTAAATAAAAAAAA
>NW_008618373.1:0-49384 GCF_000691845.1 Merops nubicus
GATTCTATGATTCTATGATTTACTAGAGATGAGGCAGTTCCTGGTCCCTTACTAATCATTCAACTCCACTTGAAAAATAAAACCTCACAGCTACACTTGAACTGTAATGTTACATGCTGAGAAGTGCTTTATTGTAGCTCGTAAAATTACCTTTGAGAGAGCTTAGTCTAAATGTAGACAATAACAGTCACAGATTTTTAAAGCATACTTTTATTTTGGAAAGTAGCTCAAAATGGCATCTTGCGGAGGTTTTCTGTTCATTATCCCAACCATTCCAATTCAGTTTTGCTTAAGTAGCAAGTAAAAAGATGTTTTCCTTACAGTTCCAAGCTCTCTAAACTCACCCTTATGACTGTCTTGACAGCAAGTCAACCCATGTTGCTTCCTGCTAACATGTCTGTGCCAGTTCCACTGACCCAATGGGAAAGCTGAATTATACGTAAGTGTAAATAGGCGCAGAAATTTATGAAACATCTTTTGTTTTTAACACTGTCACTGGCCTGTGTCCAAAATCAATCTGGAGCCTAGATAAGAGAAAGAAGAGAAGTGATAGATAAGAGGCTGTCATCACCAGTCAGCACAAAGTCATGAGAAGTGCTCAGTGAGAGATGCCAAAGTGGAAAGGGGATGTAGAGAAACCAGGGATGAGGCAGGCCCATATCTGAGCATGATTTAAGGCTTAAGCTGCAGTCACAAGATTGTTGCTGCATAGGAAAAGGCATGTTGAAGAAGACACAGCAAAATTACAAAGGAAACAACAGGATATGAGAGGCAAGAATATCTTGGCAACTACTAAAGAATAGCCCTCAACAGCTGAATTAGATATGACATTGTTTGCCTCTCAGAGCCAGGTACATAGGAGGAAATATCAGAAGATAGGGTGATAGACGTGGATGCTAATCTGCAGAGTGGAAGAGGTGTTTTTCTGATTCCAAATAGCTAGGTAACTGATAGATAATAATCAGTCATTTGGATATTGCCATAGCATGTTTCATTTACCCTCACTGGGACATGATCTCTAAAACTACGATGGATGCAAAAGAAAAGAAAATCAAACAATCTCATGGCCAATTCCAGGAGCATCCCAGAGACAGTTTGGGACTAACTAGAGATTGTTAGTTAATAATTTAAATTATCTAAAATGGGATCACAGAATCACAGAATATGTCATCTGAGCCATTTAAACACACCTCCACTTAACTAAAAGCAAGCCTAGCATGATTATCCAAAATGTGCATGTTGTAGAAGCACACGTAAAATATCACTTACTGTGTGTTATGCCAAGGCTGAAAATTCAAGTTCAAAGCCCTGAGTCAGCTTCCCTTTAGACTCTTGGGCTACTCCTACATGAACAATATACACAGTGTCTGGGTCTATTAGCCAACCTGAGGACAACTGGCACAGAACAGCCCATATCCATATAATTAAACTCCCAAGTTCAAAACAGGAATGATCATCCAAGTAGTTTTTGGCACATGCTAACTTCCAGATCAGACCTAGGAACTGTTTGGAAGAACATTAATTGGCCCAGGCCAAGTTCAAGTCAAGGATCATGCTAAAAACTCAACACTACGGACAATAACATTCCAGTGTTTATTCCTGTTACCTGTCTACTATTTACTTTATTAGTATAGATATACTCTTGTGGTCTGAAATCCAGGCCAGCTATTTCAAAATCCTGACTCCTGAGATGCTGTGTCCCCTTCTCCTCTAAGCTCTACTCTCCTTCCCATTTTCACCTCGTCCCCTCAGGATAAAAACACGGCAGTGCAGTTGGAGCATGATATTTGGCTTCTCACACTATTAGAATTGGCAACCCTAAGGCTCATTTACTTTAAGTACAGCATGTCAAGACCAGCTGTTTTAGTTGCAAATTCTCTTGATTTCCCTGCTAAGTTCATTTACCCTTAGACAACACCTAGTCTTCAGTCTTGCCAGTAGTGCCACTTCATGAGTTGTCAAATGATTACTCAAGCACTAAAATCCAAAGTCGCTCCAGACTTTTAAGTGTTAGCAGGTAGCTGAAAATTAACAATAAACAACACTTACCTGTGGCTAGGCAAAAGACAAGGAAAATCACTTTTCTGACCAGCAGGAAAGGCTAACTTCATTAGTTCCCCTTCACAGCCTCTCTAAGCTTAATGAGGGGTCTGTTAGCATTCCTAAGAGAGCAAAGTTGAAGACTACAGAGTAAGGCTGGAAGGACATCAGCAGCACAAAACAAGGTCTTGTGGAGATGATTGCTGTGTCTGAAGATACGGTCTTCTGCTACAAGCTGTTCAAGAAGTCTTCTGTTACATCTTCCAGTCTTCATCTTTCACCACGGTTCACCATTGTCATTTGTAAACAAACAAACAAAACAGGAGCACAATTTTAAAAACACACACAACCCCCCAAAAAAGACCTCAAAAAAAAAAAAAAAGAAAAACAACACAAAAACAAAAACAAAAACAAAAACAAAACAAAACAAAACAAAACAAAACAAAAAAAAAACAACAAAAAAAAAAATAACAAAATCAACTCTACCCATTCTCAAGTCTCCAGACAACAGATATGTGTGAGACACAAGACTCAAATGAACTATTTTATAGGTCATATTGTTTGAAAATATATTGTTTATATTTTAATATCTCATTTTAAATAATTAAAAACACCATTGATTTTATAAGAAGATATTTCTGTATGTTTGATTTTCATGGGGTTTACTTAATCAAGTTAACAGTTAGAACAATTTTCAAGGCAAGAGTCAAAAAAAGCAAGTGAAAATATATTGGTTTTTTGTTTTCCTTTTTTTTTCTATTTAAGTCTAGTGATAACTGAGTCCTCATAAACTGAACAACATCACTTATCAGCAGGTACAATGAAAAGCTAAAAGCTTTTAATTAGACTCTTACACAGTAGGAGTGAAAATAGAATTTAAAATACTCAGGGCAGAAGCTGAATTGTTAGTTTTATATTTTAGCACAACAAAGCTACAATTAAACTAAATTAGTTGACAACTTTCCTATAGAAAGGAACACCGAATGTGATCCCTCACTGCAACAGCACATAACAAAATTCCCACTCTTGGCAAATGGAAGTCAAAGGTAACACAATATCATAACTGTTGCATCCTAGAGAAGAAAATCTTGGCCTCACTAAACTTAGAGGCAAAGGCCCCTTTGACTTTAATGCAACCAGGGTTATAACCACAGTAAGTGAGGAATAAATGTTATCTGCTGGGATGTATCCATCATATGTTCCACTCGTTTTTCAGACTTCCTCAGGCATGAAAATAGAAGTTTGATACTGATAGTCTGCTCATTAGACTTCAAAACTGTGGGAAATCACTGATCAGGCATCACTGTGGCCTTCCAGTACTGCTAGCAGAGGGTAGCTCTCATACCTACTGCAATTGGCAAGTACTTATTATGTTTAAGGAATATAGCTTTAGATTAGCAGAGTTTCCTGCAAGAAAAAGAAATAATAAGGTGGAAAAAAAAAAAAAAAAAGGTGATATTTTTAAAAAAAGCAAAAAGGTGCAAAGCTACTTCTACTGGTAATGGCTCAGAGGAAAGTTAAGAAGCTTTTTTCTTCAATCTTACTCAGAGAAAATAATACCGAGGAGTGCGGTAAGGACTGTAAAATCTGGTCTTTTGATAGTGCTAAGTTTTAAACTTCCTTTCTCTTTATGCTATCTTTCACTTTGATTTGAATTATATGAGCATCTTTTATTTTATATTTTGTAAGCATAAAGCTAAAAAAAGCTGTAAGCATTTCAGAATTTACATTACATTATAAGAATACACAAATAGATTTAAGTAATGAATCTTGACAATCATGAGTCATGCCATGCTACCCTGTTACTTACACTGAAGTGCTAACTTCTAGAGAAGAACACATATTTTGTTTAAAAATATGACAAATTGAATTCTCTTTCACTCATTCTAGAAGTGTCTCAACTTGCTGCAGAGGGGAAATCTTAGTGAGAAAAGCACACCATGTAACACGGAATATATCAAATATGGAATTAACAGCTCCTATTAGTTCCTTTGCCAGCAGAACAAATTAAGATAATTGAGCTCAAAGTATCCATACAGTCCAAAAGCTATCGTTCTCCTGTGGAGAGGCAACGAACTCCAATATAATTCCATGCTAGCATAGATATGTTTTGAGTCTGATCCAGTAAACACAATAAGAGTCAATGAAGAAAGTGGACGATGCACCATCCTTCAACACAGTCAGTAACACCTAGCAAATGACAATAGCTATCAAATAGTCATGAGTTTGCCCAAATATTCAAGTGTTGTTCCCTCTCAGTGAACACTAAGTCTATCTTTATAATTTTCCTCTAGCTGGTTTACTAAGTTGCCTCTACATCCCTTCTCCTTTCCAGGCAGCAGCAAGTGTGGTATGTTTATTTCCACAAATATTGATTCAGATTAAAAAATGAACTTTCTGCTACACTTGCATCATGTTTATGATCATTTTCTGCACACAGTCAAGCAATTGAATTTCACTTGCATAAGTACAAGTAAGATCTAATCAATTCCTATTAAAGTCAGTAATTGACTTTCAGCTGTCAGTCTCACATCAATATAAATTGAAATACATACACAACTATTTGCACTAAAAGTGAGAGAGAGATGTGGAAAAGGAGAACTGTTGAGTTAATAGAAGACAAGATTCTTCTAAAACTTTGAAGAACTATGTTGAGGAAATTAAAATTCCACACAGGTATATAAAAATCCTTTTTTCAGTTATGTCTGTATTTGTGCCTTTCAGTGTGCTGAAAACATAAAGCTACTTACAACAAAGATATATTGCCAGTTTCTACATCAGCTATATTAGTTTATCATGGTTCTGAGCAAACATTTCCAAAAAACATATGAAAGAGAAGAATCAAGCTAGACATTTCACAGCAAAGATGAACAACAGTTGATTTAAACTAAATGGAAACTCTGTGAAATGGCAACAGCATTCCCATACCAAACTTAACACTGTAGATACTAAACAGCAGAGCCAGGAGACCTATCTTAAAACATTTGCTCAAAGCAAATGGTGAATAACTTCTTATCTGTGCTGGGTGATGACCTTAGTGAGCTAGGAAAGTACCTGAAGCTGAGAAATTGCAACTCTACTGCCAGTTCATTTATGTATTTCTGTTTTCCAAGAACATATACATTGGGAGAGTATTTTAGTAGTATTCCCTTGATGTCTGCAGATTCATTGCTTCTGTTGTCTTGATTCTAGATTCAGAAAAGAAAAGAAAATCTGAAATGTCCCAAATTATATCATCTTGCATTAGCATTACATTGCTATCAACATCTGGGAATGCTGCTGGCATGTGGATTCATTTACCACTATATAGTAACATGAGTGAAGTGCTACAGAATAGAAAGAATCTGAATTATTACTTTACAGATATTGTAATTTTTTTCCATTGAGAGACTAATATTGTCTCCATTTTGTATCAGTCAGTAGGTATTAAGATGACAGTTTTGTTTTGTTTTGTTTTGTTTTTAATTTTTTCCCCAAAATCAATCCCCTAATGGACAGAATTAAAGGAAAAGAAGGCAACCAGGCATTGTAGAGGAGGCCGGCTGGCTGGCAGGATGCAAAGGCAGGTAGAACTCTTAACCGCTACTGAAGACTATCAGGGGTTTTCTTGGGGATGCTACGCTCATCGCACTGGGGAGAGGAACTCAAATGAAATTAAAAGAAATACAGATGTTATCTTTTTCTACCTTTTTTAAAAGGGTAGCTAAAATAACAACACAAGTAAAAAGCCAGCAGCTGAGATCTCTAACTTACACCACTTTTATTGCACTATATGTATACTGACTTAAATGAGATTACTCAGTTTATAAAAAAGTGAATGCACCAGAATCAAGTAAAAATTCCAAGAACATTGGGATGTTTTATGAAAGACAAAGAAGAGAGCCAAATGCCAATTTCTGCTTAAGGTAAACTTTACATTGACTCAACATTGATATTACTATAGAACAGTAAGATAAAAAATGAAGAACAGGGAACCTCATGAATGAATGAAATATATGTTCACCACAGCCATGAAAATGGGGGCACTGCAGTATCATGCTGAAGGAAAACTAAGTGGTCATTTTGAAATCTCAGGTGTATCAAAATGCTATCCTAATGACAAGCCCAAAATGATGATGATATTAAGAGAAATTTTGAAGGTACTCATGGTTGAATTATGATCCACACAGTTCTTGTCATAACTGAGGGATCACAAAGAAAGTATAAAGCTGAGGGAAACCTGATGATGAGAGAAACCATCATCTGGATTCAAACTAATTACAATTTATTAACTTTTTTTTTTTTTAATACATAAGTTATTTCTATCGTGAAAAGGTGGTCAGCTTGTGAGGTTTGTCATAAGAAAATAAAAACTATTGAATTTAAGTAGTAGAAATGATGAAATTTTGCAGTAAGGTTTTCTGCAGTAGTGCAAATAAAAATGGAAAAAGAAACAAACAAACAAAAACCCAAACAAACCAAGCCACGCCAGAGCTCCTGCTAAATTTTTTCACTACTTTGTCTCCTTGAAATGAGTGTGGGCTCAAAGCTTCTCTGTTTTTGTTTAACATATTTATATTATAAGGTTAAATATAGTTTTGCTATATCCTGTAAAATTAAAATGTGTGAAAATATAACATTATTGCTAGTCCCCTAAAAGGAAACAACATACACTTGCAGAGCAGTGATTGGTAGAATTATCAGACTAATTAGTGGGTAACATCTGGACATTAATTTCTGAAAGCCTAAAACTTCAGTGATTCTCTTTTTGGAAGGAAAGGGTAAATAGTGTGTAGAAAGATAGTTGCCTACAGAATTTATTTTTCAGTAGTGACAAAAAAAAAAAAAAGAAATGGGAGAATAAAGAAGGGCAGTGAGAGATGAGAATAGAACTGTTTTACCATAAATTTAGTCTGTAATCATCACACCATTTGATATAAAGTAGCATATCACACAAAAGCGTGTGCTACAGAGTCCACAAGTACAGACATCCAGCATCCAGGTATTTGATTTTGTGTCTGCCAACAGGCAGGTTTTTTTCCGAGTTTATTCGTCCACTAATTCTTCCCAGCAATGTCAAGATTTTGCCTACAGGTTTGGTTTTTTCTGCACCACAAATACAATATCTTTTGCACTACTTTATTTAGTCTACTTTATGTAGACTACATGCAGTGGATTTGCCTCAGGTGGCAGCTAAAATTCTACTCAATTGCTTACTCTCTCCACTGCCTCAGTGGGATAGGGGATGATACAGGAAGAGTAGGCATGAGAAAACTCATGGGTCAAAATAAAGGCAAGGAGATTGCTTACAAATTGTCATCACATGCAAAACAGGTATGTTTGGGGGAAAATTAGTGTATTGCCAATATATATGCATATATTTAATCTCTCTTTCAGGTATTTGGAAACAAAAGAAAATTAACAACAATAAAACAAACACACACACACTTAGGGAAAACACCTTTCCTTTCCATTTCTCATCTCAAATTCACTCTAAACTCCTCTCCTCCCCTTCGTTATTGCCCCAGGTTACACTCAGGCCCCTTTAGTGAGGAATGTTGTGGCTCCTCTCAACACTCTTCCTTTCTTTCCTCTTTTTCTCTCCTTTCTCTCCCTGTATTTTTTTCCTGCCCTTTCTTAAACACACTTTTCCAGAGGCACCATCATCTTGGATGATAGATTCAGCTCTGTCCTATTGTGCATCCATGAAGTGCTGGGGTTAAACCCCCAGCCCTGAATGAGAGTTGGCATATGGATGATGTCCACAACCAGGCAGGAAAAGCCCTCCTGAATGCTTTTCACCCAGGGTCTGGCCGGGCTTGGGTGGGAACTGATTAGAAGATCAGCATCAGGTGCTCTTGCCTTTCACTTTAACTTGGAGGTGGGGCAAGATGCCACCTATATAAGAGTCAGCTCTGCTTGGAGTCCATTTTGGAGGCCTCCTTGTGCAGTGCATGTGCTGTGTGAGGATTTTGGTTGTTGGAACGGCTGCCTGACTGTGCATACCAATTGGAGTTCTCAGGGCAGGGGGTAGAAAGGTGAGTCTTTCTTTGGGGAACTTCTACATTTTTGGGCTCTTTGTCTGTCTGGTTCCATCACCCATGGTATGGTTCCTTGGCTGGCTTGCTCCCTTCTGCACATACTTTGCAGTGAATGAATGCATTGACTTGTTCCTTCTTACAGTTGTCTGGCATTTTGGATCTCAGATATACCCTGTGGTAGCGGAGGGAGGACTTTAATTGCTGGTTTTGCTTTTAATGATAATATCCTTCCTAATCAGGAAAGCAGTCAGCAGAAGAGTCCATTGGAGGCAGCTGGAACCAGCTGGAAGTGACTACATCTGGCATGGGGCAGCCTCATACCTGTTCCCACAAAGGCCACTCCTGCAGCCTCCCTCCACTACCAACACATTGACACCTGTGCCAAATGCATTTCTATATTCTGCAAAATGGGAGATGTGTGAAGCTTGCTTTGGTCTGTTTGAATGGTTGGGTTGCCTTTTTCTCAAGGAAAATAAAGTTGAAGAAATATATCATTGAGGAAATGTTTTGCTATGTTTTATATTAGAGAAAAAAAACAAGATTAAATATATTTTTAATTCAAGTTGGAAAAATCTGTTATTTTTGTGGCCTATTTTCATAGCCCTGGACCATGTCATTGGGAAAATATTTCAAATCTCAATTATTATCTCTATAGCTGTTGCATTTGCGTTATACTCTATGACATTTTAGTACTATATCTCAGGAACAAAATTGCCTGCCATGGTCTTCACTGAAAAGCTTTCAAAAATGTTTATACATTTTGGATGTGGCATCTCAAGTTTCAAATTGCTCACCTTCCTCACAGAAAGAGGAGATGCAGAGTCCTAAATTGGTTTGAATGTTGTTGACGTGAGGCATCATTTAAAATGTATCTGTGGCATCTCACAGAGCTGTTATGAAACACAAGTCAGGTCTAACTTCTTCCATGTGCATAAATGTACAGAGCTGTATAGACCCTTCTGGGTGACTTAAAATGACAAAAAGCATTACCCAGTGTACTCATTTTGGCTTGGATAGAGTTAAATTTCTTCACAGTATCTCCTGTGGTGTTCTGTTTTGGATTTTAATGAAAACAGTGTTGCTTACACAGGGACTTTTTAGTTACTGCTGAGCAGTGTTTACACAGCGTCAAGGCCTTTTCTGCTTCCCACACCACCCCCAGTGAGTTGGCTAGGGGTGCACAAGGAGTTGTGAAGGGTTGTAGCCAAGCCAGCTGACCCCAACTGACCAAAGGGGTATTCCATACCATATGATGTCACGCTCAGAAATAAAAGCCAGGGTAAGAGGGAAGAAGGAGGGTTGTTCACAGCGACAGTGCTTGTCTTCCCAAATAACCATTAAGTGTGATGCAGCCCTGTTTTCCTGGACATGGCTAAACACCTGTCTGCTGATGGGAAGTAATGAATGAATTCCTTATTTCGCTTTACTTGTGCATGCAGCTTCTCCTTTATCTACTAAACTGTCTTTATCTCAGCCATGAGGTTTTTTTATTTCTATGCTTTCAATTCTCTTCCCCATCCCAGTGTGGGGGGAGTGAGTGAACGACTCTGTGGTGCTGAGCTGCTACCTGTGCTTAAACCACAACACCCTGTGAAAAAATTAAGGAGAATTATGGACTAAACAGAACAACAGAGATAGGTTTTTTTTGGACAAAATATCTACAGAGAAGCTATAGTGGTTGAAAAGATGTTTAACTTTGCCCAGAGCACCCACTCTGTCTTGCCCACGTTCACCTTTTGCCAAATCATTCATCATCTATAAACTGATTGCATTTATCCTTGGCCTTGGCTGTGAGATTGTGGCTCTATCTTGTGAAGATGTCATCTGCTTTTTGCTGGTGCTGGAGTCAGTAATCTGGAGCCCACTTATAGATGGTGCGTTCAGAAAACAGCAGAGTGTTCAGTCCTGGAGTTCAAGGCTTGGAACAGGTAGAAACCTGTCAGGCAGTGACAGAGCAAGCAGGTATCTGCCCTGCCTTCAGGACACCGGTTTGCCTGTTGTCTCAGTACTCCAGAGGAGGAACCTTCACAACTGTAGCATTTCAGCAGCATTTTTTTCACACCTGTCTTTCATGAACCAGGAAAAGCATTTTTATTTTGTGAATGATGTCTTTGATATATAAGGTGAGATATCAGCTCCAATGTGAGGACAGATTTAACAGGAAGATCAAAAACAATGTCAGATGTGAAAAAAGTTTAAGACATATTTTTCATTAGACAATGGGGTTTTTTTGCTATTTCTTTAATTACAATCAATATTGTGTTGATGTTTCTCAAGATGGCAAGCCAAAAATATTTGAAATTTAAGATGGTTTCTTTTTTTTTGGGGGGGGGGGGGTGTTGGTTTTGTTTGTGGGGTGGTTTTTTGTTTGCTTGGTTTTTTGTCTTCAGTGTTTTAAGTAATTGTTTACAGTAATCTAGTTACTGGTGGATTTTCTCAGATGAACTCATTTGAACTAATGTTTCATCAGATGTGAATCCTTGACTGTTATATTTTGTAACAAGACAAATAAGAATTTCATACCCTTTCTTGCAGGAAGAAAGTTTTATTTGTTGCAGCAAGATGATTACTGCTAAATCAGATGTTATCCCTTGCAATTTATTTAGATCTTGCTCCCCAGCTAATATAAGCATCACAAACACACACAAAAGAAAATAACTGAAGATTTCATAAATGACATTTATTTTTTTACCACAAATCTATAAGCATTAACATGGTCATCTAACCTTTATCTAATTCTAGAGATTGCTCAGTGCTTTTTTTCATAAAGTCTTGCATCCAGTTGCCTACAGATTTACAAGGCGTGAAGATGACTTTTTCTGCATCATATATTTGATTACGTTGGTGTTTATAAATAAAATTTCAGGAAAACCAGTTCAGCTATGTCAAACAGAACAAAGGCATTGTTTGGTCCATATAAAAAGTAATGCTCATACTAGGCATTGAATAAACAAAGGCTTTTATGAAAGATTTTGTTACATGTGGAAATGTAAACAAAGATTATATCTTACTTTGTTTTCCTCAGTGGGGAGAAATTGAGAATTAGAAATCTGGCCCTTGATAAGTTTAGGCATTTGACAGTACAACTTTAAAACATCTTTGTTTGTTTCTACATGAATGCTGTATTTATTTCAAATTATAAATTATTTTTCTTGCAGACCTTAAAACACATTTAGATTTTTGTAATTTTTAATGTATGTCTTGTTACTGTATTTAGTTCACCATTTGATTTTTCAGGTGTTAGTCTTGTGTTTGCTCACTTAACTTGCTGCTACTTGAACACTACAATGTGCAGACAGGAATAAAAGGAGTGTCTCCTGTATCTAGACTGCCCTAGGCTGTTTAGAGAACTTCCCCTGTGGATAGTTCAGATGAATGAGCATAATTAACATGGATCTCCAGTGGCAATGCAGATGACAAACGGATGATTATGCAGTGAAAAACTCTGCCTTTGTGTTACCAAGATTTGCTGTTGTGATTGTTTATTTTCTCTCTGTCTATCTCTTTGGTATTTCAAAAATAACAGAAAGATTCTTGCTCACAAAATAATAGCAAGTCAGTGAGTACTATATTAGGCTTATCATTAAATTCAGAGCTTCCATGAATAAGGAGTTGTAGCTAATGAAATGGAATGTGAAAGATCAATACCACTCAAGTAAATACAATAAGGATCCAATCTACCACTGCTGTGGATTTGATGGCAAAAATTCAAATTTTCACAATGCCTGCAGAATTGTGATGATAGCAAGCAGTCCATATGAATGTTCTGTAAAATAAGGGCCTGACTATCTGTGTGACTCCACAAGCAACATTGAGATCTTTCTTGTCAAATATCTAATTAAAACAGTAACTGAGTCCAAGTCATCAAAATATGTGAAAGCCACATTTTTATCACAGTCATTAAATTCTATAACAAGGGCATGGCTCTGCATTATGTAATGTCATTGACACTTCCATGGAAGGTACTTTGGTGGCAGAAATGTTACCTAAGTACTAGTTGTTATTGTGCACAGGAAGTATGGAAAACAGAGCTCAAGAAAGGTATCAGAAGCAACACCGTTTAAGGAATTCAAGAACAGCTGACAAAGACCCACCCTAGTAAAAAAGTCCAGATTTGTCTTACATAATGTACAGTCCAGAGTCCTGAGCAACATCAACTTTTGCACCAAAGTGAATATTTCAATAAAACATTTTACCATGAGTAAACAAGCAACTGAAAATACTCTTTATCTCTGCTAAGAAGTTTGTTGGGATTTTTGAATTATGAAAGAGATGAAAAATAGCATTACTTAATAGGCCAGCATTTTGGCTCAGCTTCTTAAGAAGTATTCAGTTTTGCGGCCTGTACTCTGCACTTGGCTCATGTGAGCTTTAAGGAAAGTTTGATTTTTTTTTTTCTTTTTTATACGTTCACACCTATGAAGACCACCATTCAAAATTTCACATAACATATTTCATTCTGCATGAGGGTTTTTTTTCTAAAGGACAACCCTAATGTGCTTGAGCAACTGTTTCTCTTATGGAAACATTTTGATTTACAAACCTGATGGTCTGCCCTTAATTTTATTTCAGAGGTTAATTCTTCTCACTGTGCATTGTGCCTCATTTTTTTTCTGAATAATCTAACTTCCACTTCTAGTCAATGGATTTTATTTGGCATCTCTTTGTTAGAATGGTAGACCTTCTGGTATTGGCTTCTCCTATGGTAGAAGAAGAGACAACTAGACTGAGGTTCTATGTTGTTCAGCACTGCAGTCTCTGCTTCCCACTGTTGATTCTGTAGGTTAAGTATTCAGGCTTTCTATTCGTGCCCTCTCTACTTAAAATCCTACTAATTTGAGCACAATCATTGGAGATATGAGTTTGAATCAACTCCAGCAGAAAAGGAAGTCTGAACCTCAGCCTCCTACCTTCCTCAGAAAGTATTCTGTTACAAGATATTTTAAAAAATACACCCACAGCCTCCTCTTCTCTCTGCTTTTTAGGACAGTAGCAACTGAAGCTCTACTGCTTTACAGCTTAGTTACATCAGTTTCTGTGAGAACACCATCTAGGCTAAGGTTTCCCAGAGGACTGAAGTGAAACACTGAAATGGAACATGGTGGCTGGACTTGGTCATGAGATAGAGGACAAGCCACTTGAAACCAACACAGTTTATTAATGCAATTCTAGTCATATGAAAGGCATAAAGACTTCCTATAAAGTATGGGCCATCTTTACATGGGAGCTAAGTGAGATTTTCCAGAATGTCAGTTTTACTTTGGAGGGTGTTAACCACTTTAGAACATATAATCCTTTCAGATCTGATCTTTACAATGTAACAGAAAGCATCATGGTTTTCTACAGAGTAAATGAATAACCAAAGCACTTTACAAGTACATAATGATAAGCTGACTAAAGAGTTTGTCCACTAAATGATCAAGAATACTCTATCCAGAAAGCAAACTTATTTAAATATTGCAATATTTACAAACTACCACAGTCAAAACAAATTAAAGCAAATATTTTCCTGCTTTGAATAAAGAGAGCTGAGCCACATCACTTAACACAAGAGGACACACCACAACAGCCAGCACTATTAGACAGCTCTTCCTTTCTGTGGCTTTATATTCTCCCCACCCTTCTTTAGTAAATCTCTGATCAGCAGAATTGAGGGTCATTAGCCAAAAAAAATCTGTGAGACGACTTGTATCAGATTAATTCCCTATGACCATTGCAGTTCCAATTAGGATATCCTACTGTCAATTTTTGACACTGCAAGTCCTTGTCACAGCCTAAGGCTTAACCATGTACAGATTTAACAAGGACTTTAATCTGTACACATGAATGCATTTATGCATTCAGCTAACCTAGAGCTAAGTATTTACAATCATATCATTAGCATAGTCAGAATCTTCTTCCAGCTGTAGTTACACTGGCTGGAAAATTACTGTCCACAGCCCCAAAGGCAAGTGTTGTCTCTCTGACCTGCCATGTGAGTATTCCCCAGGCCTTTTTTTTTTTTTCTTCTCTATTTTTTTTTCTACAGCAAATCAGGACTGCTTAAAAAAAAAATTTGATAATATATCCACACTAATCTGTTTTATATGACTAAAGTGACCCCAAAAGCATTTGAACTGGGGTACCGGAGGAGGCAATAGCCTCTGCTACTAATACTTTGGAGAAATGTGACTTCAGTAAGCAGGGTAGTAGCAGGAAGAAAACGTGTGCCTCTTTCTCTCTGTAAGTCTAAGTAGGAAACTGTCTTGTCTGAGAAACTCATTCAATCTTTTTTACTTACCCACTTATTGGTAAGGCCAGTAAGGATTTTGATTTAATTTATCTGAAATTTAATTTTGCCCAGCTGAGATAAATGACTTGTGATGCCCCCCATGAATTAACAGAAATTAGTTTTGAGAGACAACAATCTGAATAATCTTATGTGTAGAAAGGCTACAAGATGATTATGCAAACACAATCATTTACGGTTGTTACACTTATTGAAAACTACTAATAATTTCTAAAATTACATCCTTATCTCATCTGCACAATAAACCAAGGAATCATTTAAGAAACACCAAAAATATAGAACCGGGCCATGCTAAATTATATGGTAGCGCAATTATGGCAAATTGGAAGGCTCAACATGTATTTCTGTGTATACATACTATATCCATTATCTCATCAAAGATTCAGGTTAATTAAGAGGAAGCTATTTTGATAGTAAGTCAAATTAGTTTTAGGTAGAACACAAAGTGATAGTATCTCTTCTCTAAGCAAAGAAATTCCAACACAGAAACATTCAAAGAAATTATGTTGTGCTACTTCTTTTGAGTCAGAAAGCAAAACATTAAGAAGAGAATAAGTTTGAATAGTAGACAAAAAATTAGGACCTTTTTTAAGGGTGAAGTTGAAATTGCCAGTTGTGTTTAGCTGGCATATATATACTGAGAGAGAGAGAAAAGCTATGAACCCAATAGACAGCAAAAAGCTATTGTGCAGCCAAGTGAAGGCTCAAGAATTTGAGTGAGTAAGAAAATCAGTCACACAGAAGAATTAATGGAATACAAAACTGAAGACTTTTCACCTTGAAAATTCCTATTAATCCCACTTTTAAAAATTGGTGTCTTAATTTGATTTCTCCATTGGCACAGGTTATTATCCTGAATATTTAGTCTGTAAATATTGTTCTAAAAATTTGTAATAAAATAAAAATTTAAAATTAAACCATTAGCAAAAAGGTTAATAGGACTTTTTTTACATAACTATACTACTAAATGTTTATACTGCATTTTTCTTTATTGGAGTGCTCCATTAACATTAACTAATTGACAAAGGTCCTGATAAAGAGTTTTGATAAAATCCACTACATAAAGCTACCACGAAAACTTAGGGATTATTTGATGAAAAGCAAAGTATACTTAAGGCATATATTTAATCCAAGGCAGAAATAGAAAAATTTACAATAAGTGATCAATTCACATACTGTGTAGGTAGTTATAGTAGCATAAAATGGAGAGTAATTATATCAGCCTTGCTTTAGGAAAACTTAAGCACATCAACAGCCTGATAGGAGGCAACCTTATATTAGTATGGTTTCCTGCAGTGGAAAAAAAAATTCAAGCAACAATGGAGAGTACTCACAGAGATATTTATATCACCTGAGGGACAGGCTTGCAATTCAAGCTACCAAATAAATAAATATTGAAGAAGAAATCCACAGGTATGTTGTTTAGGAGAGATACTTCTGTCTTGGGGATATCATTTCATTGTGTACAAGAAAGGAAAATCTGTGGTACAACACCATGTGATTTATTTATATTTGATATCCTGAAATGAAGGCTCTTTATTTTGTTGGAGATGCATTAACTGCCCTAATGTACTGCAGTAAACCTCAACATTTTTATTACAGATCTAACATTTGGTTGCTTTGTTTTGTTTTGTTTGTTTGTTTGTTTTGTTGGGTTTGGTTTGGTTTTTTGTTTGGTTGGTTGGTTATTTTCCCCTAGGTATGCACCTTTTGCCACCCAGCACACAGGGTGTGGAACTCTGTCTAGTAAAGCTTAAGACAGGCTAGGCCAGGCATCCCTAAATTCAGCCCCTACCTGAACCAGAAGCTGTATGGTCTAAGAGTGATTGCTCTAAGACACAGCACCTGACATGTCAACTGTCCTATTCCTCTCCCAATATTTAACTCTATGATCAACCTTCAGCTTCAGAACCCCAGATAGAAGTATTTGTGTTCTTTTACCTGCTCCCCATTGTCTGGTGCTCTTTTCTCTAAAAAATTATTCCCACTTTTATGCTACTTGCCTGTAATTCTATGAGCAAGAACATCAGTAATAGCTAGTAAATCTCTTGTTCATTCATCCTGAATTACACCAAGTAGATACCATGAGTAAAGGAGGCTAGGAATAATTTAGCACCTATTTGTCATGGAAATAAGAGTCCTTTATAATCAGACCTTCAAAGATGAGAAGGATAATGATCTCAAAATAGGGCTTCAAAACATATCATTACTATTCATCTGGCTTCAGACATATCCATCATTAAAATATGTATTACAATATCTTTGCTAAAAATCTCATAGCATTGATCCAAGAGACTTATCAATCATCATGATCACAAAGGGCTAGTCAAGGATAGCTGGAGAAGAACAAGTGTTGCCACAAAGGTGACGAATTCATTAGTGAATGAGAATTTGAAGTGACACAGATGAAGCTTCAGATGTATCTGAATAGATGCAGGCTTGAAAATTGAAAATGGAGTTGCTTTTTCTGAGGCTGAACTAGAAAAGTAGTGCAGATGGGCTTGCCTGTTCTTGAAGGCATTGATATAAACAGAGAATGAGGAAGTAGCAGATGTCTTGTCTAAGTTCAGACTTGGAATAGTGTTCACGTTAGCTGGTCTTAAAATACGGACTCATAATTGGGCAGAAGGGTTGGGATAGTTTGTTGTTTTTTTATATGAAGTTGTAAATAGCAAAATATTGGAGTTGTATAATACAAGTCATTAAATGTAAAGATTTCCATTTACTGATTTCAGGACACGCCAATGAAATTTAGAAGTGTGAAACTGTAGAAAGGTAAAAGCAAACCACAAGGATGCAGCAGGATAAGTATTTTCATATTCAGTGGTCTGCAGAATAACAAACAATCAATTAGATTAGGCTTGTGGCAAAATTAAGCTTCAGAAATAACAGTACAATTGGGAAGATGCCAATACCTTCTTAATCTGGTGCATATACATTAAGCTTTTACTGCTTCTTTGGAGAGAAAATAATTTGATTTTTCAACACAATGACAACCGTATATGTTGGAGGCTTAGCTTCCCATAGTCTCTACAGTTATGCCTCTCTGCTCTTTTTTCTGTTGCATCTTGCCATAGAAGGTTTGATCATGCTATCTGATAGCATAAAATCATAGAGTCATAGGAAACATAAAACTGAAAAAGATTTCAGAAACTCATTCAATTGCATCTGTGCACAAAAGACCTTTACTTTAAAACCTTCAGTGATGGAGACTCCTTAGGCCTTCCAGACAGCCAGTTTCAGCATTCAGTTCCACAGACAAACTGTTAGAAACTTCTGCCAAATATTTTTCTTTGGTGCAGTTTGAGCCCATTATTTCTAGTCCTGTGCATAGTGACTAGATTATTACCTTCCTCTTCAAACCAGTCTTCTATGGCTTTGAAAACTATTATTTCTTGTCTTAATCTTCTTTTCTCTAGCTTTAAACAAATCAGTTGTCTTCAATCTTTTCCCATGCTCTAGAAACTTCTAATAATGTAACTAGTAAAAAAAAAAACAATGCTAGAACTGCAGTAGAAATACACTAAAGCCTAAAATTTAGGCTGACACTACTCTATCAGCCTAAATAATGAAAGACAAACCATGAGACATTACTGGTCTGCTGTCTGTGTTCTCTAGAAATAGTTTAAACTAAACTGACAAAGAGTACATCATCTCCTTCCAATATATTGGGACCAGCTACCTAACTTTTTGGTGTTGTCATGCTGTAGTCCATTCTCAGCTGTCTACATACCACTCTCATCCTTACCTCTACTTCACTGAAATAAAATGTAAGGGCTGGGCAGTATTCATAAACCTGACTTCACCTTTAGGTATTGTGGACCTCAGGTTATTTGGACTGGTCTTTAAATTCTTTTCACACCTCAAAATCTTGGGGTTTCCTAATGTCTATCTAGTTATAGCCTACTGAGAAAGCAACTATCAAGTCTTTCCCACTTTTGAAGATGCCTGTGTCATCCCTTGTGTTATACCAACAGATAAAGACTGACAGGTAACAAGTCACCCAAATCGCCTTGAGTCTCAGAAAGGGGGATCCTCATCCATCAGCAGCTATGCTGGTTAGAAGTGCAACTCCCGGAATTTCCCTAAGAGACATTTAGTTTGCAGTAATGGACCAAATAAAAAGTCAACAGGTCACTTGAAAATCTGTGATGGCATTAGGTAACCTAAAAATCACAGAGACTTTAGAAATTTTAGGATTAAGAGACTATTCTTTCAACTGTTGTGAAGAAAAACTTTCGTCACGGGTAAACTTAAAGTACTGAAGTCAGCAATTTCTTCAAGGACATTGGGAACATGTTATTATTAATCAATTTCCAGTTCCTCTAGATTGATTCTTCTGCATCTAGGTTGCAATTCGTTAGGTCCTTCAAAATTTGTCACTGGGATTTCTGCACCTTTGCTGTTGATTCTGTTCTGTCCTCTTAGGCAGTGACCTTAGGATCTATTTACTGTGCTTGAATCCAACCCTTGTTAATTTATATTTAATTTACAGCTACATTAAAATACATTTGCATAATAAATTATCAGAGGTAGCTTACTTTACATGGGGGTTTATCTTCCCAGTCTCTTCTGTTAAATTGGTGTTCCTACATTTATGAGAAAAGGAATTTATTATACTTTTTTCCATTATGTGTATTTCAACAAACTTCTGCAAATTGACCCCAACCGGCCATTATAGTCATCAGCTATTTGCTGATGTCACCTACACTTCTGTATTGCATGGCATTGCTATAGTCTATAAACTGCACAGTCATGTTATTATTTAGAAAGTCCATGTTCCTTCTTAATGACCATACCTCAACATGGATTTTTTTTTTTTTTTTTTGTGTTACATTATCATGTCTGTGTTTTTCTTGGGATGAAGTTGCCCTCTTATTTTTAAAGGAAGCCTGTAGCATTTTTTTCTAAGAACATTTGCCAATAAGGAAAGAGTTAAGCAACAGAACCAGTTCTGAGCCAGGGAAAAAACACTGTGGAAACCAGGCTGACTCACTTGGAGGGTAAAGATACAACCACTGAACAGAAACAGTGACAGTTCAACAAAGAAAAAGAGGTAGATAATTGCTGAGAAGGACAGAGCACTGTGGAGACCATTCAGGAGACCAAGAGGAAGTGGGGAAGCCACTGAATGGATCAAGAGTCTACATCAGAGTAATACATAAACAAGGTTGCTGATCACATGTCAAAAACTGATTTAGCAGCAAGGAGGAAAGCTATCCTTCTCTCATGCCATTACCTATATCTAGCAGTGTATCATAGAATATCCCCCAATTTCCATGCAGCTAATCTTCTTGCATCAATATCATTGTGGTATCCAACTTTATACTGAAGTATGCAGATGTTTACAGATCTTGTGATGTATTCCTCATTTTTCTCTAAATTCTTTTCACACCTTGGAAATAAAGCAACTACAAACCTGAAGCAAACTGACAAAGGCATTGGACCCATGTATGCCCTTTCTATCGTTAGAGAGTTAGAATTCAGCTAAGATAGACCAGTGAATTTGTTACTTTGACTTTCAGCTGCTTTGAAATCTAGCATACTTCAGGCTTACTTTTTTTTTTTTCCTTCTTCTTCAGCTGTTGGAAACTGGGGGTAGCATAAAGTGAAAGGCACTTGGCCAAAGTGAAAATGTGACAACTTAGTCTTACACCACTGAAAATCATGCTTGACCCTTCATTCTCTCCTCTGTTGGAGAGTTAATTGCCTCTATTAAGTAACAGGCAGTGAGTTAATTAATCAAGGTTATCACTTACAAAGTAGGCAAAATATTTTTTTTTTCTTTTATAATAATTCAGTAAAGTTGTAGAGTTTTTTAACCAAGAAATTCCCTCTTACCCATACCTCTCTGCACTCACTGTCTTGGTAAGAAAGCAACTGACTTTCAAGGCCAGCCTGAATGTGTTCCTGGGTGATATACTCCAGGTGATCATGCTCTGGCAGGGGGGTTGAACTCAATGATCTTTTGAGGTCCCTTCCAACCCCTAACATTCTGTGAATCTGTGTGAATCTGTGACTCTCTGAGAGTACCTGAACAGTTACTTTGAACACTTTCCCAAACAGCCAGACTTAGGCACCCTGTGGGTGTACTCATACTGTGGGCATGTATGTGGCTTGTAAACTACATCCACTTGTCTTGGCAATGAGTGGATCAAAAGTGTGTTGTGACTAGCTGAGAGGGCAGGCTTCTACTTTCCATCAGGAGATTCAGTACGTACATGCTTACTATAGGGATCTAGTACTTAGCACCAGAAAAGATACTGTAAGCTAATATTGAAGCATGGGGAACTAAATGAGTAATTTACCTGATTTTTGTAAGAAACCCTAACATAGTGGTTCATTAAACACTCAGCTTGTGTTTAATACACACGGTCAGAGACACCACCCATACATAACCTTGCACGACAGGTGTTTAGTAATTATTTTAGCATGCAGTTTCATTGCATAACTCTCTCTGAAAAAAATTATATAATTCAATTTCTCTGCAAGATATTTGTGTGAAATATACACATTTCTTATCAAGAGTGCAATGGTTCAGCTTAAAAGCCAATATTGGAGACAGCAGAAACAATAGGTTAAATGAAATATCAGTGATGCATTTGAAAACTGAAGTAATTTCCATGCTGGGAGAAAAGCCTAAAAGGACTTTACCTAGGAAAGGTAAAAAAGCCTTGAAGTATGTGGTTTTTCTATATAAGTAAGTATGCCCTGTCCTTATTTTATCTTAGTCTTTCTTCACTTTTATTCATTGCCATTTCTGAGACTGCTAGGCCTTTCTGCACTTAAAAAAAGTTATACCAATTAATATTTACAACTACTCTTACTGGGGCAAAACTTTCTTATGCTGTACATGAGTATGGAGCCTGAACAACTTCACAAAAAATAGCAAAAATACTGATCACTATTAAAACTATAGGGACAGACTATAACATTTTATATTGTTGCACTTGATTAACCATCTGACCTTTTGCTTCTTTACAAGAACCAGAATATTCACAATATTCATGTGATGTAAAGCAGAAATAATAAGTGTTGTCATACGTTTGACGACGTAAGCAATATGAGGAAAGATGTGTAGGTAAATGTAGTATCCTCTATTAGTCTGTTGCTTCTCCTAACATTGAGAAGGATTAGAGAAATAAAAACTATAGTTTATCATTTGATTTAATAAAAGATGCTACAACCGTAAGGGAGAATAGAATGTCTACAGTAGCTACACCAGACTACCTGTTAAAAAAAAAAAAAAAAAAAAAAATTCTAAACCATACTGAAGACTAAGAACTTAATGTGGCATGAATTCTCCCTCAGGGAAATGTATGTGGCTTTTATAGAATGCAAAAATCAAATTCAAGTTAAACATTCATGAGATAGTCTTGTCTTAATATTTAAATCTCTCAGTTATTGTCTCAGATTACCTTGACCATCGCAACTGTACTTGTGAACAGCCAGAGATTTGCAACCAATGGAAAAATTCGTATTACTTTTTTAAGTACAGAATAAGATGCTAATTCAGTCAGAACCAGAAGTATATAGAGTGAGGGTTCCTATGGGGTGGCACTTCAAAGCACAGTTTCAAATACAAATGAGAGAAGTGTCTCTAAAAGGGAAGTGATGTATCCATTATCTAAAGTTTCTGGACAGTCATAAATGAGAGATCCATATACTATATTTGCAGTTACTGTGTAAACCTGTATCACAGCAACTGAAACTTTTTAAAAGCTTGTGACAGATGAAGGCAGCAGAAAAGTGGGGCAGATGTGGGGTAAGAACATAGTAATTTTAAATTCCAAAAGATAAAGTCTGCTTTCTTCTAAAAGGAGAAAGAGTGAGAATTTCTCTCTATCCCTCTGCAAAAACAGGACTTTTCTAGAAATCTTCACTAGTTGAGGAATCATAGAATCATAGAATGTCTGGACTTGAAGGGACCTCCAAAGGTCACCTAGTCCAACCCCCCCTTTATAAGCAGGGTCATCTCCAACTAGATCAAGCTACTCAGAGCTTCATTTAGCCTGATCTTGAGAAAGATCTGATAGCTAGAAAGATGCCATCTTGTATGACTGACGAGCACCCTCAATGCCATGCAGATACGAAGCCTTCCTGGTCCTCAAACTGAGAAAATATCTGACAGTAGTTTAACATTTGCTGAAAGAATTCAGCACCAGGAGCTTAATACAAATGTCTTGGTGACAAAGAATTGTTAAGTCACAGCACAACACTGAATTCTGAGCATTCAGTTTATGTGCCTAAATTAGGATGCTCAGTCTGGCTTTGGTTCACTGTGTAGGCAATAGGGATTATTCCAAGCTCACCAACAGATTCTGCCTCTTGACTATTAAAGGTAACCTGCTCATGAAGTTGATCAACATGGTAAATGCCATCTTTATACCCATGCCTTAAGTAAATCTATAGAACCACTGAAAACACAACCACCTGAACACGAGCCAGCAGTGTGCCCAGGTGGCCAAGAAGGCTAATGCTATCCTGGTCTGTATCAGAAATAGTGTGGCCAGCAGGAGTAGGGAAGTGATCATGCCCCTGGACTCTGCACTGGTGAGGCCACAGCTTGAGTCCTGTGTTCAGTTTTGGGCACCACAGGATAAGAGAGACATTGAGGTGCTGGAGTGGGTCCAGAGAAGGGCAACAAAGCTGGTGAAGGGTCTGGGGAAGATGTCTTATGGGGAGCAGCTGAGGAAATGGGGATTGTTTAGCCTGGAGAAGAGGAGGCTGAGGGGAGACCTTATTGTTCCCTACAAATACCTGAAAGGAGTTTGTAGTGAAGTGGATGTTGGTTTCTTCTCCCAGGTAACTAGAGATACCATGAGAGGAAATGGGGTTAAATTATTCCAGGGGAGGTTTAGATTGGATATTAGGAAGAATTTCTTTATTGAAAGAGTGGTCAAGCATTGGAACAGACTGGCCAGGGAGGGGGTGGTGTCACCATCCCTGGAGATGTTCAAAAAACGTGTGGATGTGGTACTTTTGGGACATGGTTTACTGGTCATGGTAGTGTTGAACATGATAATCTTAGAGGTCTTTTCCAATCTTAATGATTCTATAATTCTATGATTATTCAAAAGAGATTTTAAGATGCAAGTGGTACGAATTATTCAATCCAGTGCAGAAAAGCAAAGCCTTTAAGTACATGCTTAGCATTAAGCAGATACTTGAATACTTCTGTATATCAAGGCCTCACAGAAGATGTGTAAGGTCTGGACTGTTTGTTTCTCTGAGATCTGATCCATGCACCAGTACAGATTAGGGGTTGAACTTCTGGAAAGCTGCTCCACTGAGAAGGACTTAGGAGTTCTGGTGGACAACAGAACCATGAGACAGCAATGTGCCCTTGCTGCCAAGGCGGCAAATGATATACTGAAGTGCATCAAGAACAGCATGACCAGGAGGTCGATGGAGGTTCTCCTCCCCCTCTGCTCTGCCCTGGTAACTCCACAACTGGACTACTGTGTCCAGTTCTGGAGTTCCAAGTTCAAGGGAGACAGGGAATTACTGGATAGAGTCCAACAGAGGGCTATAAAGATGATTAGGGGACTTGAGCATCTCTCATGACGAAGGCTGAGAGGCCTGGGGCTGTTTAGCCTGGAGAGGAGATGTCTGAGAGGGAACCTTATCAATTTTTATAAATATCTGAAGGATGGGTGTCAAGAGGTGGGGACCGGTCTCCTTTCAGTGGTGCTCAACAATAGGATGAGGGGCAATGGGTACAAACTGGAACACAGAAAGTTCCACCTCAACATCAGGGAAAACTTTACTGTGAAGGTTACAGAGCACTGGAACAGTCTCCCCAGAGAGGTTGTAGAGTCTCCTCTGGAGACTTTCTAAACACTCCTGCACACGTTCCTTTGTAACATGCCCTAGGTGAACTTGCTTTGGCAGGTTCATTGGATTGGGTGATCTCCAGAGGTCCCTTCCAACTCCTACCATTCTGTGTTTACTAGAAATGTTTTTTTAAATCATACTTTCTTTATGTTACATGAGAACATACTATCAGTTATGACATTAGTTTGTCCTTTGAATGTAACAAGTGCTCAGAATGTTCAGTATTATTTCCAAAACAGAGTTGTTGAAGATTTTCACTTTCTGTAGTACTTTTTTGTCATGTCAAAAGCTCACTTGACTGAAATTAGCCTTTTTTCTTCTGCTTCACAGTTTTAGAAAATAATCTATTTCACAGTATACTATTATTATGCAACAAAGAAATAAAATACTAATCTGACTGAACTGATAAAATTTTTGGTAATTTTATGCAGTACAGAATAATAATAATTATTATTCTTGGCAATTACAAATTATAATTTTACTTGAAGTTACCATAAAAATCTAGGATTTATAAATCAATAACAAATAATTCTGCAGTCATACAGCTAGCACATCGATAAACTAGTTTCATTGTAGCATCATCAGCTGCAAAACCCTTAATAAGTTCCATACAGACAACACAGTATATTTGCCAGTGGCACAAATGAAATCATATAGCAGTCTTTTTTTAATGCACAGTACATTTTTTTTCCAAGTCTGATGTGTAAGTCAATTTTATTTTACAGTTTCCAAGTTTTCTGCACACAAGTGCAAGAGAACTAAACATTATTAAATTGGCTCTAACACTGTTAATGTGAGCAGAATGTAGGAAAGGGCTATTATCTATTTATTAATCTTGAATTATGTAGTCACGAAGTAATAGAAATAGAGATTATGTTTTGAATCAGATAATGGATATAGTACCTATGTTCTAATGGGACATTTGCCTATGAATGGTGGCTAATGTAATAAAAGTTACCCTTCAGCACTATGCATATCACAATAGTTTTCATGGTAAGAATAATGCACCTACTCATATTTGGTGGTACAATACCAGCTGAAACAGAAAACTTCAGTATTCTTGAAAACAAATATACACAAACACAGCACTAGAGAAGATTTAGTACTTAACAGATGGCTACTTCTGCAGAGATACTTTAACAGATGGTTGGCGTGAAGGTCTGGGAAAAAAGTTTACTAGAGTTTGGAAGTTATAATCCTACCAAAGAAAACATCTACTCTAGTCCCATGAAGCTAATATATGGCATCAGGCTGTTTCAAGGAAATATGAGGTTTTATCTATTACTGGCAACCAAGTTTAGCACTTTCTAAAATCCAGTGCAGGAAATCAAAAGAAAGAAAAAAGTTTATTTACCACCTGTTGTTGGTTGGTCTGTTTTCTCACTCAGTGAAAGCAAGTGTGTCCATGTATAAGCTTGACAGCAACCTTTTTCTCCTAAAATTTGGGAATCTCATGGCTACGTATGGCGCATGATACTCAGACTATATGCATCAACTCAAAAGAAATGTCACACCCATCTGGGGTGTCAGACCCTTTCCCTCATTCTTTAGGGAAATAGAAGCTTTATCAGTGCAAGAGGGCTATGAGCAACCTGTTCTAGTTGAAGATATCTGTGCTTATTGCAGAGGGGTTGGACTAGATGATCTCTAATGTTCATTCTAACCCAAACCTTTGTATGATTCTGTGATTCTATGATTAATTTTAATATGTTCTCACCCAATATTCATTATCAAGAAAGATACAGGCCATGATGCTGACATACATAACGATGTCATTATTTTACTTTACAGGTTATCCTAGAAAAAATAAAAGACTTTAAACAATTATCTACATTTACCTGGTAAAAGTGCTCTATAATTAATAATTACTACAGTAAAAATTATATTAGATGTTTGACACTCTTATATTTTCACGTTACCTTGTGAAATCAGTAATTGTGCACAGTAACTAACAGTTCTAGTCTTTTCAGAAACTGAAATTGTATATTTAACCTTTGTTTATTTTGATTATTTAATGGAAAGATTTATTTTACTTTTTCTTATAAAATCATGTAGTAGATGCTCTTAATCTGGTACAGTAATAAACACTGTTCAATTGTGAAAATATTTCACAAAGGGCTGGGATGGATCTTCCCTAATTTTGTTTGTCCAAATGACTCATCAGTACCATCCCATTTTAAACCAAATATTTTAGGCAGATGGGATGAATGGAGCCCTGAGAGTGCCCATCATTTTAATGTCATTACAGAGGAATCCCAGATTCCACTTAGATCAGATATGAGGAGAGTTAAAGGGACAGGAGACATAAAAATTGTGAACAACAGGATGAAGACACAGCGGTAGAAAACTGTTTTTACAGAGAAGTTTGGAAGAACTGCAAGAGCTGAGAACATTGTGTTTCTACATATAGGGATCTCTGCAGACTGGAAATCAAGACCTGAATTCATAGAAGCACTTAACGCAGAAAATCCTACCTGACAAAACTAATCTTTAAACATCTCCAAGCTGTTTACCACCAAGTCCAAAAATGCCAGCATCTGGAGGAATATTTTTACATTATATCTCCCAGATCTAATTTCCTGGCATTCTTATTTCCAGTGAGTGCTGGTGTATTCCACCATTAATTCCAATGGAATTTGCACATAATTATGCTTACATTTCTGAATATCAGTACTTAATATTTAAGCTTGTGCTGAAGTGTTTTACAGTGGATCCATTTAAAAGAGTCCTTACTCCAACCAGAAGAGATATTTTTTGATACTGTAACTTTCTGAGTTGTAAAGTCAAAGAATGTTTATAGCTTGATACATAAATATTCTTGAGACACTATATCAACTGTTTTCCCTCTGTGATGATCCTTTTTGCATTTTGAGTAGTAGGTGTTTCACTCAACCTTTAACACAGGTTCTCCTTCAGCATATGACTCCTTTACAGGTATTTTATAATCTGTGGCAACAGCAATGGTAATTAATTGTAAACTAAGTCCTTGCTGAGGTACTGAGCATCATATACAATTATTAAAAATAATTACAATATAACAGAAATATAATAAAAATAAAATTTACTATAACTTTATTTCACTGAAAAAGATTATGTAGTAGTAGACTAATGTATTTTTTATGAGCAAAACAAACTACTAATACTCCTCAAACTTTTTTCCCATGATCGTGTCAAAGAGGTTCATGAACAATGAATTTTTACCATGTCTCAAAGATGGATTTGGCACAGTAAAAGAACTAATCCTTCAGGGCTATTTCGCTGTTTGTTTGGGTTTTTTTGTTTTGTTGTTGTTGTTGTCAGGTCCATCAGGACTTAATTTTGGAAACATTGTTCAAGAATTTCAGCAGTTCTTAGTTTATTCTCCTCTCACTACACCAACTTCAAACAATTTATCTTTTTATTCATTAAGACAGCTTCAACTAAGAGAGGAAGTGTATTACAAGAGTCTAGGTTTGTATGCATCACAGAAAATACAATTCGTCTCAAGTTCCACTTATTGAATTTCCTTATGAAAAATGCTCACTTTCTAACATTTGTCCCAAGGCAAAAAGACACATTTCGTAACAACTTCTACAGAGTTAACAAGCTTTGTGGAAATTGCTAATATATTAATATTTTTGTTAAAAATAATTTACAGTTGAATAAAATGTTAGATACAAATGTTTCTGCTCAAAAGTATATCTGATGTTTTACGTGCAGAAGTACATGTAGATAACTGATTAGGTAGCAAGAGATTAAGATAAAAATTGGTGTTTGTAGAACCAGCTACACTTCTGTTTGGGTTCTGGAAACAGCTCTTTACACTTCTATGGCTCAAGTTTCAGTGTTGTTGAAAACATGCAATTTGCAAATGAATAGGAAAAAAGGAGTTGCTCCTGAAACACTCTATTTTGTCTATTCCCTTCTCAAGAGAGAGTGGAATTAAGAAAACTAATGCATTTGTTTGATAAGGGGTATGCTTTTACTTCATTCTTCTGAGACTAAAAGGATGCTTGTGTAACATTATGAAGTAAACAGTTTTAATATTTTGAAACACCACTTATCTACCAAATTTCAATTGCTCTACAAATGTTTATTACAAGAAGGATGTCAATGTAACAAGCTCATAAATATTATCTTTGAGATGACTGTCATAGATAAATTAATCACAAAATCAGCATCCTGAAAGCTAAATTTTGTCTTTAAAAGGCAAATAGTGAATTACTTAAAACAGTATTTGACAACTTACTTCCTTCATGTTTTTTCCAAGCAAACTTGACTGTTATGATTCTAACGGTGAAAAAAGTCAAACAAAAATGACAAATGTTTTGTTAAAAGGTGAAAATGTAAGTATGGTATTCAAGGGGCTGAGAGAAGTCACAAGTACTCTAATAGAACACATATTCTCCCTTCAGTGAAAAAAAATTGTCCTTTCCATCATTGGCAATACCTCAACACCTTGCAGCTTGGTCTCATGTTAGGCTCAAGGATCAGGCTTGTGATCTTTCCATTCCCTCCTGCTTGCCAAAGTAGTACCTCAATTTCATGTCTTCACCTTTCTGTCACCCAACTCCCAGACTAAATCACCAGTCACTATCCTTAGCAAGTACACTCTCTCTTGCCAGCCCCAGTAGCTACCAACAGATCAGCTGCAACTGCCTGGACAAGGAGGCCATCTGAGCTGCACTCAAACAGTTACTTGGATTCTTATTTGACTGTGTGGAGAACCTCACCCCACATTTTGGAAAAGTTCACGTACTACCAGAAGTAGTGCACAAAGTTAATGATATTTATACCACAGTCTTGGAACTTATTTTCTAAAAAATTAAAACATACATAATATTTCTTCTTGTTCTTCACAGAATCACAGAATGTTAGGGATTGGAAGGGACCTCTGGAGATCATTAAGTCCAACCCCCCTGCCAGAGCAGGACCATCTAGTCTGGGGCAGGTCACACAGGGATGCATCCAGATGGGTCTTACAAGTCTCCAAGGAAGGAGACTCCACAACCTCCCTGGGGAGCCTGTTCCAGTGCTCTGTGACCCTTACAGTAAAAAAGTTCTTCCTCATGTTGAGGTGGAACTTCCTGTGCCACCTCGGGAAGTTCTTGACCCATTTAGTTTAGTCATAGCACAGACATAATACTAATGGCTTCAAATATTTTATAGCCTGACAGTCAGACTATTTCAGAAGGAGGAATGGATAACATCACCATTGGTGCTGTTATATGCTTAGGCTTCTTATCCCTAAACTCCTCATTTCATTTAACTCAGCTTCAAGCATCTAAGTGAAAAATGTGAATTATGAGCATTTTGCAGAGATCTTTCTTAACCCACAAAAATAGAGGTCTCTGAATCTGAGGGAGTTACATGCAGTAGTCAGAGGCAAAAAACCTTTTCCATGCATTCTTTCTGAAGTTGCAATACTGACAGAGGTTTGTTAATTAGCTGAACTAATCCTAAACTTAAAATTACACTGTTTTTCAGTGGAAAGGCACAACTCCTCTTCCAGTCTCCGCTTGTTTGGTTAGAAAACATGTCATGACATGCTTAAAGAAAATGAGAAGGGGGCATATCTGCAGCACATGTCTATTGATTTGTCCTCATAGTCTCATGTTTAAATATTCATTTTATGGCCTTATATCTATTTGCTCCAAAGTTCCTTTGTTGCATTCTTTATTTACCATTGAACTGAAGTGGGTAAACCAAATATTTCCCAAATTAAAAATGAATAATTGAATTTACCTTCAGTTTCAGGTCTGCCAGTCAAGTGCTTTCTGGCTATGCTACACTTCTAGTTATCTTTCACATACATATTTCTTTTCATTAACGAGGTCTGGCAAAGCATGAACAAATCCCAGTGAATGCAATTCTGCAGAGCCATTGTTCAGTCAACAATGAGGGCAAAGGAGCACAAAGTAGAAGGAAGACATTAGGGCAATGAGAGACATCTTGTCAATAACCAAATTTAAAATATATTTTTTTAAAAAAAGCAAAAGATGAAGTGGAGAGTAGCAGAGACACTCCTTTTCTCTCCAGAAGACCCCTGACTCTCTCTCCTGAATCATCTTGAGCATAACTCTTCTCCTGTAACTCCTCATTGAGCCCTAATATGACTGAGGTTACTCACTCTCATCACAACTGCTCTGCACTGCAACTTCAGCACAAAATTAATTTTCTCTCCCCACTCAGAGGTTTGACCTTCAAAGTCTGTTCTAGCTAGTAGAAAGCCTCCTTTTATGCATTCTGACATATAAATGACTAAAGATTTTCCAAGGGAGTTTTGATTTCTGTCCTACTACACATATTTAATAATCTAGCCTGTTTTACAATCTTATAGGTATATGCAAACATCCACAGAGTGAGCATTCTCACAACTTTACTTATAGAATTAATGTAATGCTTACCTGTACTTCTGCTAGAGCGCATACAGAGCGTGGTGTGAAATCTGACCTCATTAGCAGAAATCTGACTGTCAATTAAAGACAAATTATCTAAGGTATGTTCATTAACAACAATGAAGGACAAGTTTCAACTGCAATAGAAGGCTTACTATCCTAAAGATATAAATATCTCTTCAAAGGTGTGCATAAAACAGAATATAATTAATTGCACCAGTAGAAGACTCAAAGCATGCAAGTTTATTAAGAATTTAATTGCAGCACCAAAATTCTGGCAGTGTGACACCTGTACAAAGAAAGAGATTTTCATCCAACACTTTACATAATCTTAATTTTATTGTTTTGTTTAGATTAGCGCAGGATATGATATAATAAAGTTGAATGTGTCTAGTTGTTTTGCCAATGACCAGGCCCAACAAAAATGATAGCACCAGCAGGAAGATGAACCAATACACAGACTGTATTGTATACAAAAAGGACATTGCATGAATGATCGCTGGGGGTACAAACAGATCAATCAGCTGGTACATAAACGACACCACCCACAACAATCCCACATGACTCAGCCCACAACAGGTGGTACAACTGGTGAACCAAGGTTTCCCATAGTTGTCATGGGAAACAGCCAAACCAGCCAGTTAAATACATAAGAGAAAGATGCCCACATGGCGACTCTCACCTGATCAGCCTGCATTTGCAAAGGTCTAAACAGACTGGGGCCCAGCTCCATGGAGAGTCAGGAGGTCTTCCCTGAACCAGGGCACTCTTTGGAGTGCACTCCACAGACAGACATTCCTGACCCCCTGCAAGTGGTCCCAGCTTTTATCCCCAAGCAGACCAACTCAGTGCAGGACCCCTGGGGCTCATTTCCCTTCTGGCTCTCCCTGCAGGGCCGGCCGCACCCTGGGGGGAAGCTATAAGGCAAACTCACCACCTCTTTATGAAGGGCTGTGGGAATCACCCGTATGTCAACCTTAATTCAGGGGCTTGGGGTTCAAACCTCAGCATTTCACTAGTTTAAAATGTAATTAGTGTCCTCCTGCAATAGAGAAAATATTATTCTTAATTCTAATCTATTCTGCTGTCAAAAATATAAATATTACTAAAATTGTAAAATAAATTATTTTCACAACACATTCAAATGACTGTGTACTTAGCCAGTGTTTATCACAGCGACACAAAGCCCAGCAACAACTTCTGTTTTAAAAACACATTTTGGTTATAATTTAATTTAAAAAATTTCAGTTCTAAACTATTTCAGATATTTATATTTAGCAGAAATTGTCCTTAATATTCTTATCACCGTACAATTGCTAACAGAGAATCGGAGTTTCTGTGCATGGGCACAAGTGCTAAATAGTCTAAATAAAGTAGTTATAAAAGACATCTTGGGTAAATTGAAGAAAAAAAATTAAACCCTTTAAAGTGATTGTAAGAGACAGAAGAGTTCTGCTTGGTCCTTCAGGACTCGGATGGCTCGGTGGCACTGGCAGAGCTGTTACAGTTCTATAATTCTGGAACAAGCACTAACAAGCAACCCAAAACCCTTAACACTGACTGGAAGTCAAATCAAGCTGCCCAAACCATGCCCTAATCTGCAGTATTAAGACACTGAATAGTATAAGATCTCAAGCAAACATTGACATAATCATCTCCGAAAAAAGGTCATTCAATTTATTTCTCAGTTTCATAATTTTTTCTCCTATCTTCCCACTCAAATCCATATTAAATGCATGTATTCATGTATTTCTTACATATAAAACATTTAAAATATTCAGTCTTATGAGAAAAATCCATCTCAAGATAGTTCAAGGGCAAACTCATTAACAAATGTGCTGTAATGTTACACATTCAGACACTACTTCTCACTCATCAAAATATGAGAACAAGCCTTACGAGGAGCAGAGGAAATGAGGGAATAGGGGGTGTTTAGCCTGGAGAAAGGGAAGCTCAGGAAAGACCTTATCACTCCCCACAACTACCTGAAAGGACATTGTAATGAGGTATGGGTTGGTTTCTTCACCCAAGTAACAAACAAAAAATGAGAGGAAACAGCCTCAGGCTATGCCAGGGGGAGTTAGGTTGGGCTTTGCAAAAAAATTCTTCACAGAAAGGTTTGTTAATAATTGGAAAAGGCTGCCCAGAAGAGTGGTAGAGTCACCATCCCTGGAGGTATTCAAAAAACATGTAGATGTGGTGCTTAGGGACATGGTTTAGTGGTGGGCCTGACAGGGCTGGGTTAATGGGTTGACTTGGTGATCTTAAAGGTCTTTCCCAACTGAAAAAAATTCTATAATTCCATGAAATATCTGTAGAAGTGAAAATGCTTATACATGCACATATTGTATCAACAATGCTAGAGAAACTTAGCATAAGTGTGCCAGTACAGCAGGCACAGCACAGCAGCAATCTGCGTATGCAGGTTTACATAGTGATGCCACCCAATTAGTGATCTTATCCATCCACATCAAAAAGTATCATGCCAACAGTTGTAGCACTATCTTTGTAACCTTTGTAAAAGCTGTACAAGTGTGGTGGCGGGATCCGGGCACCACATGGTCACTCGTTCATCCCCCAACCCCCCACATGGGAGGGACAAAACAGAGTAAAAATACGAACCGCAGTGGGTTGAGGTAAGGAGAATTTACTACAACAACATAGAAGGAACAGTAAACAACAGCAGTAACAGTAGGTATAACAACATATAACAAAGGCTCCAACAATGTTTGGGGCAGAACATCTACGTTTTCCGCCTATCATATCCGTCAAATCACCACTGATATAATTATTATTTTAAAGCTAAAGTGTAAAATTTTAAAAAAAAATAAAAATAAAAAAGGATGATTGAATAATTTCTGTTATAATCTCCTGCACCAAGCAATGATAAAGAGAGATCAACACAGGAAGCGATAGTTTGCTTGATAGTCACCAATTTTCAGTAAGCAGGTTTGTAGAGATGAATGCAATTGCTGTGCTATGTTACTATTGCTAACAGTTTATTGCACTTTTCTATCTATCTTCCACATCTGTAATGTACTTGAGACAGCCTGTTCCAAATAAGATGCAGCAGTATTTTCTCTCCTGGAGTCATCTGCTCTTACTTAAAACCAGACTCATCCTGAATGACCTTTGCAGTGGGATCCAGAGGCTCCCCAGGTCCTTCAGGGCAGGACCCAGGAGCCAGGGCTCATCTCACCACCCTGCCCAAGGGCATGGCAGCTGGGGGGAACCATTGGCATCCCCCACTTCAGGCATCGGGCACCACTCTGGGGACAACAGGGCAGGGCTGTGGGGAGCTGGAGACCAGCCCTGATGTGGTATCTATCACTGGGGCAGAGACTGATAGCCATGAGGGTGCTGAAACAGGGCCCTGGGCATGGTGGGAGGAGCTCCAGGAAGGTGAGCAGGAACAGTAAGAATTAGCAGTACTGTTAGGGCACTGACAACCCACACCTCAATGCTGGACACTATTTGCTGTACAAAACTGCAGACAAACTGAAGCATCCAGACAGTTACAGAATCTTTCTCTTTTGCCTTTGTAGGTACCATAGTCAATACCTACAACAGTTGTATTCATATATAGTTTAAATGAGGAGTGATTCTCCACAGCAAACAAATGCCTATGACTCTATGTTTAGGTTTACTCTTGATCTATTGCAGTATCAACATATTACTACCAGTAAGGGATTTTTTAGATGCAAAAGGGATTTGTCTTTTAAATACTCAAAGCAACATTTGCCAGAATATTTCAGATTCCATGAAAAATTCCTCAAGGCTTATCCATTCCAGTTTGTTTTCCAACAGAAGAAACAGAAAAATCAGGTAGTACAACTTTTTTCCACATAATTCTCTGTATTACGAGAAGGAAGAGTTCCTCTTTTTTCAGTTTACACAACCATAATCTCAACTTTTTTCCCACTTAGATGCAGGAGTACATGTAATGAAGAAACAGGGTTATACAAATACAATCACCTTAACCATTTCACTATTTCGTATTTGGGCATACAACCAGTATTTAATTTGTCTTGCTTATAAATTTGGTTCATTTTCAGTTGAAGTTTTCTGTCTTCGCTTTCCCTAGTGCCTTCTCACTCTAGTTTTCATGCAATTTAAATAAGAGGCTCAGACTGATTTCTTGATTAGCTTATGCAAAAGCTGTATTCATCGCTCTACACTGCTCATCGCCACTTTAGGGAGGAATAAAAAACAAATAAAAATGCACCTCTCACTAAAGCTAAAAATAACTCATATCTATTTGCAGTTGTGTTGGCTGTTCTCATTTACAGTTACAGGCTTTCCCTCCCTCAGTCAATGCTATTTGGGTACTTGTTTACCAGGCATTGCCTGCCTTTCCTGTACAGTAAAATCATAAAGAATATGGGCACCTCCATTGGTCCTTTGCGGAAAGATACACTATGTCTTTGCTGCTAAGACTTCAGGACCTCCACAAGTATAAACTAACTACACGAAATTACTAAAAGTGATTTTTAAAATGTAAATATATTTCCATCTGTAGGATTATGCTAGGTCTTCTGCATCAGTATGTTTTCTCATCACTGCTTGACCATAATTAAGCTGGCACATAGTAAGCCTGGACTGATTTGAAGGAAAAAATGTTTCTCTAACCAAAATCAATTCTCTATAATGACCAGCAATGAAATTCCCATTGGATTTCTGAACTGACTTTTCCAAAACTACTGTCCTGGTTTGGGGACAACAACTACCTTCAAATTTTTAATATTAAGTATTTCCTTGTTATGAAGGAAATGAGATAAAATTTTTTGTCCATCTGTGGTGTCCTTCACATTTCTAATGGAGACTTAAGTGAAAACACAGATCTACTATGTAATCACTTCGAAACACACCTGCTCATAAATCATTCTAAGAATGATTTTTCATTCGCTAAGGGATTACACAAGTAGCAAAACTTTATTTTTGTCCCTGAAAAATACTGATGTACCTCAAGCCAATACAGTCTACAATGCATGGTACATGCTAACCTTTTATTTCAGAAGTATCAGTGACTACAGAAAGTCATATTAATTTATGGTATTTTAGAATAGAGTTCCTTGAGACTATGTAGAACAACCAACGAAGGACTATATTCATTTGACCAAAAGGAGTAAGAAACACAACTAGTAATTGAGTGAGCTTCCTTTAAAGACCTCCTTTAAGAATTTGTATGTCTAGACATCTGAAAAGTCCTGACTTACAGACATTACATATATCTATGCTTCAGCTTATATCTGACAGAAAAATGAAGAGACAGCCCTGCATGGTGTTAGTTTTGAAGGAAGGAGCAAGGCATGAATACTTCTGTCAGGTTAGAATTGCCTGCATTGGAAAGAAAGCGTGCTACAAGGCAAGCTCTCCACCACTCTTATCCCCAGCTACTTTATGCTTGATGTTACTGTCCATTCCACAATAGCAATCATTGAGCTGTAAGGATGATTTTGCTACAAGAAGAACTGTTAAATATAAATAGGCACACCAAGAATTGAAGGGCAGCTGCAGCGTTTTGCTTTTGCTGTAGCAAAACTCTCTTCAAACCTACTCTAACATATTACTCTTCCTTTCCAAGACAGGCCAACTTTCATTTCAAAAGGGATCTCAAACTTCAGAATCAAGACAAAATTTTGTAAAATCCACTTGCGTTTCTGAAGGCAGAAAACCAAGACCTGCTAAAGAAAAAAACAGGGGGGGAGAAAGAGGGTCTGCGAAAAAAAAAAAAAAAAAAAAAAAAAAAAAAGAAATTCAGTGACCTAACAAGATGCTACCAAACTGGAAGTATCCTTCAAAGATACGTACTGAAGTACCACAAAAGATTGAGTTAAATGTTTGTGCAAGCAGAAAGACCTTAAAAAAAATTAATTAATTAAGTTTAACAAATCCTGCAAAACCAAAAGTAAAATAAGTTCCTTAAGGGAAGTAATAGCATTGTGCATTTAATACTTATTTCTCTACAGAACTGGAATTGTGTTAGTTTTTGTACGAGAGCTGACTCCAAGCAAAGTTTGGAATCAAAGACTGTAATGCCACATAATTCTCCAGTCATTACAATACTCTTGTAGAAGATCCAGGCTCCACAAAAGTTACTGCAATTGCTGACGCATCTTCATTTCCCAGGGAGCAGTAAAGAGCTGCATGCAGCATCTAATACCTCTCATACTTGTCATACAAGAAACCCAAGAAAACAAGCAGAAATTCTTTATCATTGCCAGAGTTTCATTTGATCGGTTGGCATGGAAGAATTGTGGCCATTGTGGAAACAGGATAATTAAATGACTGGAGCTGTAATAGTGTCTAAAGCCCTGAATTAGTCCTAGTCTCCATCACTGATAAGGTACTAATCTTTTCTTATGCGTCTTCAGAAAGATGCAACAAAATGAAAATACACAGATGTGAACAAGCAAGTCTAACAGAAGCATGAAGCATTAATGAACCTGTATTTTTATCTAAGCACAGCAGGCTTAAGATTTTAGTGCAAATTAACTCTTAATAAAACTTTAATAACCTGATTGTATATGCTAATGTAAAGCCCTTGAATATTTGTTCTAAGAAACACTTGAACTGTCAATGATGGCTTTCCATCAGCATTGTTTTTTTAAAAAAAAACTGTGTGGGAAGGGTTTTTCTTTCCGGATAATTGCAGACTATATCTATGTTTTTTTTCACAGGAGTTGGAGCTTTGTGTAGTAAAATGTAGTGGTAAGTAGGACAACAGTAAAGTCAATAGCAAATTGCAAGATGTGAAAAGAAAAGAAATGGTGTTTGTAGCTTTTGGCTGGGCCACCTGAAGATAAAAGAGATATCTTTATAACAATAATTGGGTATTTAGGGATATGGGTGAGAAGAAATTCAAGGGATGAGGATTCTAGAATGAGGCGATGAAAAGAAAGAAACACAAAAGTATGTGAAGGAAGATTTAGGATGGTAAAAGATGTTACCCAGATTCCCCTGAGTAAATCCTGGTTTGGAGGTAGGGCCGCAGCATTCTCTACCTTGTATTTCAGTTGCTGTGAATATAGCAGCTTTCATAAGTGTTTGTTCCTGTCCTGTCCTGGCGAAGCAGCACAATCATGGCACAGTTAACAACCTCACAGAGGATCACAGCAGATATTAAAACATGTTCCATGAAATACTTGAATATTGTTAATCTCTGTCATTATGGTAGTGACTAAAATGGGTCAAATCACTACCCAGCCCCAAACTGAGAATTAAAAAAGTTATTAATCACAAGGAGTAGGAAATCAAGTTATGAGCTTAAGTTATGGCTGAAGAAGACATGTAGCATTTTGTATTCAGAGAGAAACAGTTTCTCTCTGTGCAAGAGAGCTAATAACATAAACTCAGATCAAGTCTTTTTTTGAGGAATTAAGTCAACCTTCTAATAATAAAACATTATATTTTGCCTGATAGAGTCACATTTATGGAACAATTTATGGAACAATATAGGCTATTAAATCTGTTTAACAGACAAAAAAACCTGTAAGTAACAACTAAGAGATGATGGATTTTGACTGACTGATCAGGGGTCATGTAATTCAATGGTCAGGTGAGCATATGAGTTGAATGAGTTATGCAAGGTCAAAAACAAACAAATGGTAGAATGAGAAACTGAAGAGAGAGCTGCTATGTCTCAGACAATGTTTAGGCAATTAACTGCACATTAATTGTTAAACTGTTTTTTGTAGCTAAAGGGCTACATCCTTTCAGGCAACTCAAAAAAGTCTAAAGCACTATACGAGTATCATAATTTTTTATCCTAATATTACAGCTTTGAAATAAATTGCTTTGACATAAATTTCTGCTTTCTTTCTTTACGTGTTCTCCAAGATCCCTTTGATTTTCTCATGGAATTAATGGAGAAGTACATATCCCTACTCTGTAATGAAATTAACATCTTCCAAATGTAACATTGGCTTTTTCACAAGTCTCTTATTTTCAGGACACGTCATAGCCTGCAGCTATGAAGGAAATCATTTGAAGGAAAAAGGGAAGGAAAAAAAGATACTTTTAAATGAAGTTATGTACAAACTACTTTCTTACTAGCTTTATATATTGCATCTTATTCTACAGCAGACTGAGTTTCAGGCACAGATGCAGTTAACCATTACTTACAACTGCAGAACAGTCTGTCAGTCATTATACTCTTACCCAGGGCTTTCTGGGAAAAAAAAAAAATATACTGAACATAGTCCTTCTCCACACTTGCACTTTTCCTGGTTTGAGTAGCTTTCAGCTCAGTCTCTTCTAACTAACTGCACTTGCTGAAGTTAATGGCATATTTTCACAGACAGTGTCTGCTTCTGCCAGTGATAATGCTTGATTTCTAGAGTTACTACCAACGAAGAATGCTGTGCAGAAAGGCTCTTGCTTATGCTTGCTCCTGTGCAGACAAAGGTCACTGTTAAATCTTGTGTACCATATTGCGGGGTGCAGAAAGTAAAAGGCTGCACCTGCAGGAAGGAGTGGACAGCACAGGTGACACTAAACTGACCAAAGAGTTATTCCATCCCATATATCCAATATTTAGTACAAACCTGAGGGAGCATGAGGGTCAAGCTTTCTTCTTCAAGGGTCAGTATCCAAGGAGGAATCTGTACATTCTGACTTCAATCCCAATCCATATATTCCTGAATCCATTTCCCATCTGCCACTGAGTGCAGTCTGGGACTTCCCCCGTGCCTGCTCCATAGCATCAGTGTTGACAATGATGGAATTGACATCAGGGAGCCTGGGTTTGATATTGGCTTTGTTTATATTTGTATATGTGTAATTTTGTTATTATTATTTTCATTAAATCCTTTTTTATTGTATTTTCCAATCCATAGGTCTCTCTCCCTTATTCCCTTTCTCTTCCCCCTTGGGAAGGGAGAGAGGTTAACAGAGAGCATCTGTTATTCATCTAGTGGCTGGTCAAACCAAAACCTTGACAGCACTACAATCATTGCAGCTGCAGCTTGGCTGAGTGCAGTCTGGGACTTCCCCCGTGCCTGCTCCATAGCATCAGTGTTGACAATGATGGAATTGACATCAGGGAGCCTGGGTTTGATATTGGCTTTGTTTATATTTGTATATGTGTAATTTTGTTATTATTATTTTCATGAAATCCTTTTTTATTGTATTTTCCAATCCATAGGTCTCTCTCCCTTATTCCCTTTCTCTTCCCCCTTGGGAAGGGAGAGAGGTTAACAGAGAGCATCTGTTATTCATCTAGTGGCTGGTCAAACCAAAACCTTGACAGCACTACAATCATTGCAGCTGCAGCTTGGCTGCAGCTGTGGTTAACAGTCACTGACAGCAATGGATAATTTTGTTGCATTAGACAAGACGTGAAAGGGCCACCATGGAAAGAGAACCTTAATAAAGGAGAAACTTAAAATATAAACCCTAGCACAATGATTTGCAATGAACATCATTATTAGAAGAGAAGAAGAGCTCTATTGTGTTGTAAATATAATAAAATGCTTCCAGCTTTTGTGAATCACTTGTTAATGGGACAATTGTGCCATTGTAAATTACTGTAAAGTAACATTATCACATGCATCAGCCAAGCCATTTTCTAATCATTTATCAACATTAACTGTCATTGTGGAAAGACACAGTTTCCTGTGTTTAGCAGCTACAGTCATAGATATATACAAAAAGCAGGAATTTTAATCACAGATCAGTTCAGTTCAGATGTTTATTATTTAACCACTTGTCTCTACAGTATTGTTGGAACTGGTCCTAAAAGATGAACCAGAAACAAAACAATAGAACAGACTAAACCATCTATGTGTAATAGCTTGAATTATTGTGGGGGAAAAAAAAAAAAAAAAAAAAAGAAGAGTATGACATAGCTAGTTGTTTGAAACGTTCTTAAAATTCCCAAGCCAAATAAGCCAAATGCTACTCAAATATTTGTAAGGAAGTAAGAATATGCAGGGGTGGATGGAGGACAAAGGAATTTGAATAGAAGGTAATCTTGTGCTTGTTTTTCATTCTGAATTAGAAAAAGGAGTGAATAAATGCACGGTGACAGACAAGCATTAAAAATGCCACAACAGTATCAGATGGGTAGTCTGGTCTACCTAGCTGAGTGACCACAGGAGATGCTAGTCCTGAAAAGGACATAAACTTGACCATCCTTTGCGGTCCTCAAAGTGGACACTCCTCTCAGGTCCTCAGCCACTGGCTGAATGGTCTTGGGAAGTACATGACATTCTACTCTTTATTTATTTATTTATAGTCCTTGAATTTGTCTAATCCCTTTTTTATTTGTTGGTACTGTCTTTCTCCATAGTTTTCTGTGGCAACATTTTCCAATGTTTCACCCCTTGTTACTTAAAAAAACATACCTTTAAAAAATTCCGTTTCAAACTGATCCTTTCTAGTTTCAGCTAGTTCTAGTACGATAGTGTTTTGTGAGCAATGATACTGCAGTTACTTCATCCATCAACTTCATGGGTTTGTTAAATTTCGTTTACAAGCACTAGCTTTCAAAAGATATGCTCTTGTTTATGTTAAAATTAAGCTTGGATTTGGAGTAGATAGTATGTTTAACTATTCTGGACAAGACTTATTAATAGTGAGTTTATTTATGTTTGCTTCAGGAAATTAATTCAGCTTCTCAAGGCTCAAAGAATTACTCTATTTTATCAACCTCAATAAAATACTAAAATATCTGGCTTAATGTATTTGGTTTACTTGGCGAGGGTTTGGTGGCAGGAGGACTGCAGGAGTGGCTTCTGTAAGAAGGCAGAAGTTGCCCCCTTGTTGGACAGAGCCAGTTCCTGCGTGTTTCAAGGACCCACTGCTGGCCAAAGCTGAACCTATCAGTGATGTTGGTAGCACCTCTAGGATAAGAGGAATGCTGCACAACAGCAGCTGGGAGAGATGAGTGAGAATATTTGAGAGAAACAACCCTACAGGCATCAAGGTCACTGAATAAGGAGGGGGAGGAGGTGTTCCAGGCACTAAAGCAGATTCCCGTGCAGCCCATGGTGAAGACCACAGTGAGGCAGGTTCATCTCCCTGCAGCCCAATGGAGGTCCAAGGTGGAGCAGATATCCACATGCAGTCTGTGAAGGACGCCATACCAGAGCAGGTGGGTGTACTCTGAAGGAAAGTGTGACCCCATAAAGAACCCATGCTAGAGCAGGCTCTTGGCAGGAACTGTGGCCCACAGAGAAGAACCCACACAGGAGCACTTTTTCTGGCAGGACCTGTCACCCCATGGGGGACCCATGCTAGAGCAGTCCATTTCTGAAGGACTACACCCTGTGGGAAGGACCCATGTCAGAAAAGCTTATGAAGGACTGTGAGTTGGGTTCCAAGCTGGAGTAGAGGAAGAACATGAGAAGGAAGGAGTGGCACAGACCAAGCATTAAGAACTGGCCACAATCCAATTCCCTGTGCCCTTGTGCTGCTTGAGGTGAGGATGCAGAAGAATGAGTAGTGAAGTTTAGCCTCAGAAGGAAAGGGTGAGACAAAGGTGTTCTTTTAGACTTTTTCTTATTTCTCATTATCCTACCTTGATTTGCAATAAATTAATTTCCCCAAGTTGAGTCTGTTTTACTCATGGTAGTTGATAAGTGATTTCCTTGTCCTTATCTCAACCCATGGGCTCTTCATCATATCTTTTCCCTCTGTCCTGTTGAGGAGGGGGAGTGATAGAGTGGCCTGGTGGGCACCTGGCAGCTAGCCAAAGTCTGCTCGCCATGTGCCTGCTCATACCACTTGAAATAAACTGAATTCCTTATGGATATAAGCTGCAACTCCCTGTCCAAATATTTTCCCATGGGAAGCATATATCTTTGACCATTACATTTCCCAGAGCTAAATATTCAATTATTTCTAAAGATAAATTAAGAATGATGTTCAATGTTTTTTCCTTTGAACAGTCTAACACGATTAAAAGAAGACCTTAAAAATTAGAGACAGCTTTTTTTTACATGGATTTCTCCAACATATTTTCACAGAAGTATCAACAGCCTAAGGAAACTGGCAGGCTTAAGGGTTTTAAAAGGTACCCTTTTCCTATTTTTTGTCCTATGCAATTGATGGGATGGAAAAGCTTTCTTGTGTCTGCTCCATGGAATTGATTTTTCTGCATCACCTCTCATCACATATCCATTTCTTTTTCCTCTTTGTGCTGAGAAAAAAAGAGTAGAGAAAAGAAAAAAAAAAAGAAACAAAAAAAGAGACAGAGCATTGAACAACCTTATAAACTAAACTCTGTATTTTTAAATTCTTGACAAAATGTAATTTTTAGGAAAGGGCATGTTTGATCCTGAGAATTAATAAATAATTACATTTCTCTTTCTATCACACCCTCCCTAGTTCCCCCAGTGTTAAAGTCATACTTTCTAAGACTATAAATGTGAGGAAATGTATTCTGAACATAAAGCAAAAATGCGACACACCTATAAATATACATCTTAAACATAAAATATATTTCATTATTACAGTAGCTATACGTTATTTTTATATAATTGGATTTATTTTCAGTTGTGACACATCTTAAGTTTTCAATATGTTGACATTTCTGTTTAGTGGCGTTAGCATACTACTGAGAAGAAATTGCTAAGGGTCTTTATCAAATGAACCTCAAGAAAGTATGAGGTCAGTGCTGCATTATGTAGCATAATTTTTCAGCAAGATTAAATTCTACAGCTGTACACTTGGTCTAGGCTATAAGTGCACCATTTTAAGTTTTAGCTGTTTAAGAATTTCGTAGTGTAGACGAGAATACAGAGCGAAATCTGTATTTTTAATTGATTACAGTCATCTTCTTGTATTTCATTTAAAGGAAGTTACTTTGTAGGCAAACATGAAACAATTTTCCTAGAAAACTAGAAAGACTTGGAATAAGAGGGCAAGTGAAATTTACCTTGGATAATGAATGGACTTTAAATTAAGGAAAAGAATACAATAATTCATTTATATGGATAGCCTCAGAAGAGAGCAATAAAAGGTCTCATTTAAATTCTTTTGAAGCGTAATTGTATGTATTCTGACCATTTTGGACAAAAATTTGTAGCATAAATTTGTAGTATAAATTTGAAGAATGACTTCATCAAACCAGTCATTATGTTTCATTTTTACCAATGGTTTTAGGCTTTTAAAACTCTGTCAGTATAGGTTCTGGTTTTCATATTATACAGAATGCAACACATTTTAGTCGGACTTCTATTTGAAATAGTAAGGCAAATTTCAAATAGATTTTGATGCCTTCCTGAAACCACTGTGTATATTAGTTAGATTTATAGTCTAAGAAATTTAGGTTATAGAGAGAAACCCTGTGGAGGACTTGGGAGTGTTGGTGGATGAAAAACTGAGTATGAGCCTGCAATGTGCAATCAGACCAGAAAGCCAGCCACAATCTGGTCTGCATCAAGAGAACTGTGACCAGCAGGTTGAGGGAGCTGATACTCCCCCTTTACTTCACTCTTATGAGGCCCCACTGGGAGTAATGTGTGCAGCTCTGGAGCCCCCAGTGGAAGAAAGACGTGGACCTGTGCGAGTGAGTCCAGAGGAGGGCCATTAAGATGATCAAGGGGCTGGACCATCTACCCAATGAAGACAGGCCAAGAGAGCTAGAGTTGTTCAGCCTGGAGAAAAGAAGGCTCCAGGGAGACCTTACCTTACCAGGGACGCTTTTCGGTACTTAAAGAGGGCCTATAGGAAAGATGGGAAGGGACTCTTTGTCAAGGACTGTAGTGATAAGACAAGGGGTAGTGGTTTGAAATTGAAAGATGGATAAATTGAAGATAACAGATAAATTGAAGGAAGATTAGATAACAGCAGGAAGCTCTTCACTGTGAGGGTAGTGAGACACTGGAACAAGCTGCACAGAGAAGCTGTGGATGCCCACTTCCTGGAAATATTCAAGGCCAGGTTCGATGAGGCTTTGAGTAACCTGATCTAATGGAAGGTGTCCCTGCCTATGGCAGGTGAGGTGGAACTGGAGGTCCCTTCCAACCCACACCATTCTATGATTCTGTCATACTGATGCTAGTAAAACAAACAGTGCCATGGAACATGGCCAGGCACTGGAACAAAATAATCTAGTCCTAAAAACCGTTGGAATTATCACTAATGCAGTTTTAACCTGGACCAGGTATCAGCCTCTCAGACAATTTCTGGACATCATCTTGAATTTAACAAAGGAAAAGCAGCTACTGATAGACAATTCAGACACAGCCAGTGTGGTTTGGAAAGTAAGTGAATATGTAGCATCCATGTAGGTTGTCCTATGCTAGCCAGGTTCAATACTATTGAGTGATTCTGTGCATTTGCCACTAGAATTTTCCAGCATAAATACAGACATGGCAGAACATAATTTTAAATTATTTTAAGACATTCATCTACTTCAATAAGAATTAAGTATCCAAGCATTTTTCTCAAATCCCAAGGGCTTTCAATCATTTCAGAAACATTTAAATTTTTTTCTTAAGAGTCAGTATGGATAGCTCAGTTAAAATCCCAATGTTCAAGACCAGAGAAAAAATAAAATAAATATTTATTTGTTTGCAAATAAAGCAACACACTCCTGTGGAGTATTTTTTTCCCACTATTTTGATACTTTATCTTGCTGTGTGAACAGCTATTCAAAACTCATCCACTAAAAGCTGTCTTACATCTGTCTCTGCACCATCTTATACTGTATATTTACTGAGACAGAATGATGGAAAATAAGGACTGTCATTTTGATCACAATCAATACCTAGGTTTCTGCTGTACTCTGCATTTAGTATAATATGCATATAACTCCAAAACCAGAATCTCAGTCTTCAGCTCTTAATATTCACATTTTAATTATACTAAAGTTTTTTGAAAACTGGAAATATATTTAAAGACATTAACAATTAGCAAGTAAACAAAAGGTAGTGGAGATCACCAAGGCAATTTATAAGCTAGAAGTTTCCAAAGCTACAAAATAGGTTCTTACACAAGAGACTAAAAATAGCTGTTATGTTTTACCAGGTTTTGATCCCTTTGGGGCTGTTAGAATTTGGAACAGAAACACGAGTCCTTTTGCAAAAACTCTCCTTTTGTGTTTATCTGGCAAACATGGCTCAAAGTTCATTATTTTCTCAATAACCCATGAAGATTGTTATATACTCATGTCACAATTTGGAACATAAGTCTGTAAATCACACATACTAATGGAGAGTTTTGTAACAAAAAGGAATATTTTTTTTTTTTAATGTTACTTTAGGCAATGAAATATATTTCTAATGCAAACTGGTAGAGAATAAGCAATTTAGAGCTATGGCAGAATATCAAGAATGACACTCCCTAATGCATCTCATTACATCCAGATGCTGAAGAACACAATGCTTAATATCATGCACTCATCTCAGGCAATGAAGATTGAAAGCCTGAGCCGGTAATTCTTGAGGCAAAACTTCTATTCTCGGAAAGACTGCAGAGTTAAACCATATGTTTCACTGACATTTTCTTCTTAACTCTCTTGTATTTTGTTTTGTATATTATGTTAAATCTGTTCTTTATGTTCTGAATGTACCTTTCCTGACTGTTATCCAACTACAGCTGTCTTTCTATGCTTAGCAAGTACTGCACACACCTTGGCTAAAAGAGAGGCATTCTTTGAGAGAAAAACTCTCTGTTTTTTGAATGAAGGAATGAAAAAAAAAAAAAAAAAAAATACATCTGTATGTTGGACTGTATGACAGACAAAGCAAATCTTCTGGTTATCAAAAAGCAAAGTAGAAAGGCCTGGTGTTTAAGAGAACTGAGCTGTTATTTGCTGCCTGTAAGGTGTAAGGCAAATACCATGGCACAGATGACAGCTTCTGTTTTCACTTACCACTTGCAGAAGATTGATGACAAGTGCTTTATGAAAGAAAGAAAAATGGCACTGATCCTAGATATGGGCACAGTTCTCCTTATAAATGTTTAACTGAGGCTGTGAGTCCACAGACATTTCTCCATGAAGCACTACAAGTTCAAGTAGCTATTCTCCTTTCTTTGCCTTATCCTTGTTTCCACATTTATGCTGCTCACTTGCTTTTGTAAATATAGCTATCTGTAGGGCCACAGAGTGGACTGGATCAGCAAATTGATCCAAGTTAAAATAACAATACTGAAAATAAAATGAGCAGGAATTTTCATTCATGATCCAGTTCAAAGACAGTAAGGATGAAGGGTACTGATACAGGTAGAATAGGAACGACAATATTATGGAAAATATCACAAATAAAGTGTACATGTATGATGAGAAGGTAATATAACTATATTCTGTTGAATTGATCAAATTAGAAACTTGTTTTTTTGAGACAATACTGTAAGGGCAATACTTTTCAAGTCAGGTAGACATTTACTGTTCTATTACTGTTCTATTAATTTCTTGGAATAAGCATTGTCAGCATGATGCAGATCTTGCCTCTATTTAAGTGCTAGCTCAAGAAAGGCAGATAGGATATGAAAGTGAATGTACTGAAGAATCCTACTCTTTGGAGGTCATCCTATCCTCATTCTTCTTTTCAGCGAAATTGCTTTCAAAATTATGAGTAAAATGCTTACCATGTGGAAGGAGGAGGAATAATCCTACAGTGTGTCCATGTGCTTTGAGGCCAGTGAAGCCAAGCCTTTAGACAGCATTACTTCTCTGCCACAGACTCTTGCTATGCCCAATCTAGTTAATGGAGGTTGACACTAAGAAGAGAATTCTTCCAAAATAATCTTCAACCTTGCAATATAATTTTCCCTTAAGCATAAATTTATAGTTATAAATAAAGACTGATACCTCTGTTTTTAGAAAATACCCTGAATTTGTGGTTTTGCCAAAACTTTAACTGACTATTTTCACTTAAATTCACAAGAACTAAAAATAGCTATCAACTGGGTAATTATTATAAAGGATTTCTCTGTACAAAATCTGTACATATTTCAGATACAGACACTCTTTAACAGCAGGTGCTTGACTCTGCCGACTGCCAACCTCTGTTCAGAACTAAATGCTATATAGCACCTTTAACATCCAATTGCTCAGAAATTTCCACTAAGGTTACAGCACTACGTTTTATTTATGACCAGTAAAGACAATGGCAAAGAATATACAACATTGTTTGCAAAGCATATACTTCCATGACAGCATATGTTCACACAGCACCAATATTACAGTGCAGGTTGATTCCTTCAGTGTTCAGTCCTGTTTCTCAGTGACACAATATGGCTACAAAGTACTGGAAATGAATGAACTGCTGTTGTTTACATTCTGAGAAAACTTGTGAACATATAGTCAACAGAGCACAGAGCTAAGGCATGTGGTAAGGAGCTGAGGCACCCAGCTTGAGGAATGGGAAGAGCAAACCAATAACAAGGTCAAGAGGTGGCCAACCTCTGCTACAAGAAATGGATGTTTGCCTTATGGTAAAGGTTACGGTCATAAACATGAGTTACAGAGAAAATTACAAGAAAATTGTATAGATAATTTAATAGATTTCTCAAACCCTCAATATTCTTTTGTGATTCTTATATTTAAAATAATTTGTTGTCACTCATTTTAAATGTATGATAGCCATACTCTTAGAACCTCATCAAAACAAGGAATTTTTTTTTCTTAAAAAATTTATCTACTGTAACTTTGTCATAGACAGTACAGCTTCAATTGTCAGGGCAATTTTCTGTAAATCACTTCTTATAGGTCCATCAGAGAGCTGCAAATATAAATCACTCCCAGTCACCAGTTTCCAAAGTCAGAGCGATTATTACACCTGCAATTTTTTTATCTCTAAGTGTAGTGAGAGAGAATCATGAAAAAAAAAAAATATTTCCACTATCAAATCATTGCCTAAGCACTACTGAAATCAAATATCAATTTAGGCATTACTGTTAAGCAAGAGAAATTGCACCCCACTTGTTGATTTCCAGGCTTCTTCTGATAACAGAGGCACTTAGTGTTATCTCAATCAAGAGTAACAATAAAACATGTCAGACACAAAAAAAAAACATTGAACAGCTGAAGCCAGATTCAATCACAGCAGCTCAGAACATGGAAGCAGCTGGAAGACAAAGAAATCTTCCATTGCAGATGAATGGGTTATGTGGCTCTTTTGTGCATGGGAGACTCCATCCCTGCAGAGTAGCAGAAAAGGAAATGTGCTACAGGCGTGATAAAAGTTTTATGGGTTGTTTGAGAAACAAACCCACAATACACTTCCTTCAGCTGCAATGGCTGAAGCGATTGGTCTGCCAAAGTCTCACGCAACTGCTTAAGAAAGAATTTTTTAGAAAAAACATACAAAGCAAATTAAGGAAGGACAAAGAGAAGGAAGGAAAGACAGATGGAAGGAAGGATTAAGTGCTTGCCATTTCCATTATCTAGTTATCTAAGCTTTTTCTGACACCAGTTTATTACAGACCTGTGACTAACAGCCTTGCAGAAAGGCAAGTTAGTTACAAAGACCAATCTGACATGGTCCTGTGAGGAGAAAAATGTCTACCTTGGGATTGTATTGACGATCTCATCCCAACATAGTCAGCAATGGAGCAATAGTGTATCAATAGGATAAGAAAATTATATTACGTATTATGCACATCCCCTTGTAGCCCAAACTGTGGGGAGGGAATGAATCTCTTAAGCCATTAATTTCTGATGTCTTGACAAGTACTGCTGAGGAAAAGCCTGTAAGGTATTTCTGGTCCATCATATAGAAGCACTGTTTAATATGTGGTTTACTGACTCCTCAAGAAGATACAAAATAAAAACGTCAGATCAAAATTAAAAAAACCAATCAGAGTCAAAATTGACTTTTACAGAGTGATGTTGTAGAAAGACTCAGGAGAATTTAAATTTCTCTAGG